>NC_033639.1:5730856-5735929 GCF_001540865.1 Ananas comosus | reverse complement strand
TATATATATATATATATATATATATATATATGTATGTATGTATGTATATCCATAATCCATGGCTTACAGTCTGACTTTCATGTTCAGACTGATACTTCTCTCTCTCGGGCTGACAGCTAACAATTCTCTCAACTTGAAGGAGGATCAGACTTCCACTGGCCACGGCGACGGTATCTGCAAATCACGCCTCGAGATCTATGGCTATGAATGCCAAGAACACCATGTATATTATATATTTATAGCATTCTTGATAAATGTACAATTCAGCAGTTTCATTTCATACTTCCATGCAAATTATTCATTATGCATTACTTGCAGGTAACAACTGAAGACGGCTACATTCTCAGCATACAGCGCGTTCCTAACGGCCGTTCAGGTACTGGAAAAGATGCGACGACGAAAGTTCCTGTGCTGCTACAACATGGGGTTCTAATGGTATGACTTTTTATATATTCAGCTGAAAAAGATTCTTATTTATTATAGTGTGGAAATGAAATTTTTTTTCCTATGCGTCGATTCCAATCTATGATACTGTCAGAGTGAACGAACTCGATTATTAGGAAATTGACTGCGATATTTTCCCATCAAGATCTATCTAGGATTTAAATTCATAGTATTAGTAGCATAGCCATTCATTCTTTAAGTCTCTGAAAGCTCAAGATTAAGTGCATTATATATTCGGGCAGGACGGAATCACATGGCTTCTGAGCTCGCCTGACAAATCTCTGGGCTATATCTTGGCTGATAGTGGCTACGATGTGTGGATCGCCAACAGCCGTGGAACGAAATACAGCCTTCGACACATGTTCCTCTCTCCGAGCAACTCGGTTTCCCTTTGATTGATTTTTTGCTCTTTTGCTTCCTTGCATCATAATCAGTGGTTTGCGATTCATTTTACTGTTTCTAACAAAAACTGTGTCTGATTCCTTTGTAGGCATATTGGGAGTGGTCTTGGGATCAACTTGTTGCCTATGATCTCCCTGCTGTAGTTGAATACGTATATAATCAAACGCGCAATCAGAAAATTCACTATATTGGGCATTCTCTTGTGAGCCAGCTTTATCCTCTTTTTGCTTGAACATTTCTATTTCGCAAGAAAACCAAATTACAAAAACACTTGATTTTTTCTCCTCCTCTTTTTTTTTTTTTTTTCTTTTTCTATTTTGCCAGGGAACTTTGATGGCCCTCGCATCATTTTGCGAGCATCGCCTACTAGACATGATACGGTCTGCCGCCCTGCTATGTCCAATCGCTTTTTTGGATCAGATTACATCCAGCATTGCTAGGGCTTCAGCTAATGCCTTCGTTGGCGAAGTAAACTAACTCCAATCCTACAAAGCAAATTGAAGAATACTTGAATAATATTTGATCTATTGCGCATTTTTGACTTGTTAAACAGGTTTCTTATTGGCTTGGTCTTCATGAGTTCAATATTATTGGGTGAGTCCCCTTCTAACTATATATTTCTGTTTTAGTCACATTAGAACAATGAAGTACACGATATCCACAACAATATTCGAATGAACAATTTGAAGATTAATGGTTCTGCGAAGAAGAAATTAGGAATGAGCGGTAATGTTTGGATTGTCGACATGTTGATTTATCGAAGCGTGGATCTCTTATACTATTTGACTTGCTTAAATTATGCAACAGGAGATCCGGAGACGAACTTCTTTTACAAGTGTGCAATCAACCTGGTGTTAATTGCTATGATCTGATAACATCTTTCACAGGTTCTTCTCCTTCTAAACCTTTTCGAATATAAATTCATTTTAAACACTTCAAATTGATTAGCAATGTACTTTTCATGAATGAGAATTTTTTCTTATCCTATTCCAATTTGAGGTCGAAATTGCTGCCTTAATTCTTCCTCCGTGCGCGTCTTTCTCGACCACGAACCCCAACCTACTGCTATGAAAAACATGATCCACATGGCGCAGAGTAAGTTAATTCCTCTGGCTAGTACTCTTCGCTCTTTAATCGCATTTAACTATAAGATCGGTAGCGAAATTCTTTCTCAACCAGTGATACGGAGAGGGACGATCGCGAAATACGACTACGACAGCTACGAAGAGAACATGAAACACTACGGGCAAGCGCATCCTCCGGCCTACAACATGTCAAACATCCCGAACAACTTCCCGTTGTTCCTCAGCTATGGCGGTCGGGACGCGCTTTCTGATAGCAACGACGTCAGGCACCTACTGAAAATGCTCAAGTGCCACCACAAGACCAAGTTGAAGGTTCGGTTCCTGCAAAACTACGCGCACGGCGATTTCGTCATGGCCGTCAACGCAAAGCAACTCGTCTACGATCCGCTTATTTCATTCCTTAACCTTTTCTGAGAAGTGTAATATATGTAGTTGTGCAAAAGAAACAAAGAAGAAAAATTCAACAGCAAAGATTACAATTATAGTCTCTACTAGAGCACATTTGCACATGTCATGATAATCGTCTACATGAAGCGGTTCGGCTGGATGCGGAAGTTCTTCTGCGCAGTTATATAAGCTAAGAGGACGGGATCGTCGGTGCGGTAACTAGTCGCGGTTTTGCGAAATAGCTCGTCGCAGTAGACGGGGCACGAAGTAGTACAAGTCTCCGCGTTGTAGCAACTAAACATCTTCCTCTTGAGCTTCTTTGCGTACTTGATGATCACATTCCGTGCCATATACTATTATCCAATGGTGATAACAAAATGTTGTTATGGGTATGTAGTTATATAAATATGAGGGAGATGTGGTGGCTAGTGGGTCACATGAAATATGTGAGCTCTCTCTCTCTCTTGTTGCCTCACGCCACTAAGAGACGGATACGGTTTTAATTGCTTTAGCTGCAAAAACGGAAAAGGTTCACCCATGCGTATGAGTTGGAATATTGCTTTGTTAGTTTGGACTTGTCATAGGCAGGCAGAGAGAGAGAGAGAGAGAGAGAGAGAGGAGAGAGGGAAAATTGAGGATAACTTCCTCTATCATTGATTTTCACTAATTAAATTATAAAGTTATTTCATTTTTTTAGTTGGAACCTTAGGCGGTTCTAAAAAAAGATAGCGAAAAAAATTATCAATACTTTAGTACTTATTTTGAAAATAAATACAGAGATAAAAAAGCCATTGCAACTGCCAGAAATACTAGGCCCACTAAAAGCATAAAAATAGAGGGTAAGTTGAGTTCTGTTAAGAATCGAAGTCGATTTACTTTATAAAAAGAAGATATCGCTCACTTTAGATTGTAATTTTATAACTTTACTATTTCAAAATTATCTTTTCCTTACGAGTCCTGTCACNATTTTTTTTTTTTTTTTGAGAGAAAGGTAGCATGCTATCCGCTTCATTTATTTCATTTAGAAATAAACTTAGCTGAAAATGTGAATCAACTAGTATTAGAACTTGGGTCTCGGATACCAACCATCAAGCCTTTTTGCCACTTTTGCTAGGGATGGTTGGTGTTAGTAATTTCTAAACTCTAATAATTAAGAGTTTCTTTTTAGTCCTCATATATAAATACCAGTAGAGGATAAATTATTGTGTACACTCACTGCATTTGTACATCTGTGTAACTTGCATTCATCGACCATGCTACTTTTTTACTGCATATTTAAATCCAACCACCCCTTAAATTATGATTAACTCTATATAAAAATTGGACTTCTGAATTAAAAGTACGAGATAAATGAAGTAACAATAAATGCATGATGTATGAACAAATAAATGAATTAGGTACACAAGCAACTATTCTAGGGACTAAACTAAAACTTTGTTTAAAAGTTTGGAGTCTAAAATGTCAAAATCACAAGTTTAAGAACCAAAATGAAACTTAAAGTTTAGGGACAAATAGTGCAATTTACCATTTTGCTATGGACAGATAAAGCCTAATGAATCTACACTCTCCTATGATAAAGTTGACGAAATCCACTACTGTGCACATGCAACAATTCATACGGACTCAAATGATACTTCTAAAAAGCTTCAATATTGCATGAAGGTTGCACTTGAGAGGAAACCCCAGTTGGCTACTTAAAGAAATTCCCCGTAAACCTTTATTTCCACTTTAACCCAAAAAAAAAGGAAAAAGAGAAATGCAAAATCTACAATCCAAAGAGGTTGCCGACCCCATTGGAGTTTTAGTAGAAGGAACAAAAAACAAGTTATGAGACCCATAGAGAAATTAATAGGAGCTATTTAATAATGGATGAGTGGGATTGTAAGCTTTCAACTCAAAATGATTGTAGGACTAGCATTACTCTCAAAAAACAAAATCTATTTATATAACCCAAAAGGGGAGGTCTAGATTTTAGACTCCCTATCATAAAATTCACAAAAACCCAAATAGTTATAGTTTAAAAAAAAAATTATTGTGATAGGTAAAAAAAAATAATTGCTCTTGGATGAAAATGTAAGATATGCATTCTATTTTGGAGTGTACCACTAGCAAAACTACTTTACACCACAAGTTATGCCCTGCACATCTATATTAATGGTGGGAGTGACCAGTAAAAGCATCTCACCCATCGGATGGGTGGAATGTAAAATATACACCTGCATTCGGATGTACATATATATAGCATTGCATAATTTTTTTGGCATTGACGTCTATAATTAAGTCTCAGTCATTAAAAGAGTTCTTAAATTTGACGAAAACGCCATGTAACTGCCAGCTAAGCAACTACATGATTTTTTCAGTGACCAAAATAAAAGAAAAGTTGTGAATTTTCATCATTTTGTTTTTTTTATTCCTATTTCGATTCCTTTTTTAAACCAATCGCCCAATATTATTTTGGCACCGGACAAAACAAATTAGATCCCATAGAGAACTTTCTCTTGTAGACCGCACTCTCGAAGAAGCGTAGCGCAACTCCAAAACTTTACTAGAAAAAGGGATTCTACGAGTCTCCATTCAGTGAGGCCGTCTAATCCACCATTCATACTGCTTTAAGATTCATGAGCTGTCCTTGATGGACGACAAATTGCACTATCCCTTCATACTTTCTTCATAAATGGCTAAACACCCAAACAAACTTGCATTTGAAAGAAAAGGCTGACATAAGCTGGCTTTAAAACTGCCACAGTATATCCTA
>NC_033639.1:5726654-5730521 GCF_001540865.1 Ananas comosus | reverse complement strand
TAGCACTTTAAACCTTGCTATGTGGTGCATTTACATATTGCGTTCGCATAAACCAAGCTTCCCAATTTCACAATCAGCGAACTACACTGAGATCTAAAGAAACCCCATGTCATCCAAAGAACAATTAGGGCTGTATTCTATGTTCCTCCTATTTCCAATTAGAACTCAATTTGAATACTTTCATTAACAATTGTAGGCCAAATATTGCACGTAGCATTTGTTGCTTATTAAAAGATCAGAGACAATCAAAGTAATACATTCACCTAGAAGATTTGACACATGATCACAAAGCAATATTCCCATCAGTTAGAGCTAACAAGTGAATAAGATAAAAATAGCTAAATAGTACGATGTACGCGAATTAGAGACTGCACATTTAACATCTAGATGCTCTCCTAAGAGCCTAATGTTTTCGTGCACACCATATTAATATGCTAAAAATCACATCTACTGTTCGTACTATTGATGGTGGAGTTAAAATAAAATTGATTCTCTGATAAATCTCTAACAGTTAGTACTTCAAGACTTTCTTTCTTTTATAATGTTAACAAAATAATACTTCAGCTATGTAGCCCTTTAGAAAAGCACGGCTGTGAATGATCAATACGCTCAAGAAATTTTGAAACTTGCCTAGAATTTCAAAAAAATAAAATTAAATAACATAAAATACTCACTGAAAGCAACAGAATGAGAAGTCTAAATCTGCATCAGCACCATTAAATGACCAATTTTATGCAAATTTTAAGAGAATGGAAAGGTAGTGGTAAACATGCAAATTTGACATCTAAAAGACAGCTCTTCATTTAAGAACTGTATGTAAGACACCCAAAAGCCTATTCAAAAGAGCAGCAGATAAGGAAGGATATGTATGCAGAAAAACGAACGCATAAGCAATGAAATTTTTCTACGTTTGAATCAGTTAGCAAAGCTTTTTTTTTTTTTCTTTTTTTTTACGTTAGCTTGGATCAGAAGAAAGATCAACCATAAGGTCTTATCTATTTGAGTTCTCCTGTAGAAAAATCGGCTACAACTATATCGGAGTAGGTTTCGTACCCGAAACATTATGTTACATAATTCCGTTCGATTCGGAAAAGATAAATATCATTGGGAGCAAGACCTGGTTTCAAAGAATATATAATTGGAATGGACTGGATCCTGATCATTAGAAAGAGACGATAAACTTAAGAAGAAAAAAAAGTTGGAACGTAGCTAACGTAACTTAGCACGAGAAGATAAGGATTAGATATTGGACAAGAAAAGTAACATTTATGGAATGTTTTGGGTAGGAAACTTCTTTTCAAATAGAGGAAAGCAAAGAAATATATATATATATATATATATATATATATATATATATATATATATATATATATATATATATACAAACTTTACTCATCCATTTCATATTGTAATCCTTTTCTCTTTCTAGATCATGTGGAAAAAGAGCGAACCATTAATTCATCCAGATGATAAAACTTTAGGCGTGTTTAGAGGGCTTTCTTTAATGCGCTCACCTCCAATATTTGGATGTTCCGCCGAGCCCGTAATCCCTTATGAAACACCTATGTTAAAAGAATGGACAATATTTAAGCAGAAACAGTTATTCAGTCGTTTTGAGTTCACTATTATGCTCCTGATGGTGACGGCAATATTATATTATTGCCCCCATTATGTAAGGACTGAGATTTTTACAGTGCAACTAAACTCTCTGTTGACGATGTTTATGTGTGTAATTTAATTACAAAAGCACTCGTCAAGTTTCGGGAGAAATCGAGTTAAAACGGAGAAGTTACAGGATTTCCAAGTTTCACTTAAAGTGAATAGTAACTCGATTTTCCGGAGAAGCCACGGTGTGAAGTTGGCTTCTGACTCGTATCGGACTCCGTTCCTAGGGGTCCAATAGCTCGTTTCGACCGGTTCAGCTGTTCTGGAACTAATGACGCTGACGGATTTTGAGTTTGACGCACGGATTTCGAGAAAATTCGAAAATACGTGTTTTATATGTATTTATGTGTTATTCCTTCTATTGGAAAGAAAGTTTGGATTTTGTCGTGAATCCGTGGTCGATCGTGGTGAAACAAAATCGTAGCTTTGTTGTCTCCGAGGTGCTGATCGCACTGGTGCAATCCGTTCGCAAATCTGACGGACGGATCTGCGGAGATTGCGCGTTGATCGAGGAGAGGTCTGTGATGGCAAAACGGTAATTTTGCGAAAGTCGCGATATTTTATGTACCGTTTTGCGTGAGATCACACGTGGAGGGCTATTCGTGTGTTTTACACGCGCTGTGGAGGACATAGTTTAAAATATTGAGTTTTCGTGGGTCTTTCCGCAATTTGAGTTTTATATATATTTTTGGTTCCTAGGGTTTCTACTAGAAACTCTAACCCTAACCACCTAATTAGCCCTCAGCCACCTTGGCCTCGCTCCCCTACCCCTAGCCGCTCACCCCGACCACCGCCGGCTGAACCCCGGCCGCCGCCGAGCCATCATCTTCCTCTCTCTCCATCTCTCTCTTTCTCTCGGGTTAGAGCCAGGCCGAGGCTGCATGGCCCCCAGGCCNCGGAAGACGCCGTGGTCGACCATCGCGAAGTTGAGCGGCGGCACAAACAGCTGCTGCTCCCCTCCTCCTCCTCCTCCTCTTCCTCCTCCTCCGCCGGCGGCGGCGCCGTCACAGCTGACGAATTCGGGAGACGCCATTTCCATCTCCTCCTCTGCCACCATCTCTTCCTCCTCTTCCTCTTCCTCTTCCTCTTCCTCTTCCTCCTCCAGATGGTGAGATGGAGGAGATGGAGGAGGAGGAGGAGGAGGTGGTGGTTTTTGCATCTCCAGTCTCATCAGAACTGGGAGGAGAAAAAGGGAGGAATATTCTTTGCAGCTTCTACTCTCTATGTTTTGGATCTTGGGGAAGATCCTATTCCTCGCTTTTTATAGGGGCGTTTCGTAATCAGCTGCTCTGAAACGGGGAATATACACAGAGAGGGTGTCCGTACGCGTTGGTTATTTGTACGCATCCTTCGTGCCATCTTCCGTGCCTTTTTACTAGTCTCATGAGTCATGAGGCAAATGCTTTTTGGTAAATGGGTCCGTGGACCCGATCCAGCCTCAATAGTTGATTTACAATATTTATATTTTAAAAACATAAATAAAAAATAATATATATACCCTACCTGTTTAATTTCAAATTAAGTCTGCATCCGAACACTTAAGTTAATCATATATTCATCCGATCTATTTGAGCAGATTTGAATAGCGAATGCTCATATATTATCCGCTTAAGACCGAGTATGAATCGAGTACGGGTCGGATCTAAATCGGATACGAATATCCGTATGCATATATTTTTTATATACTTTATTAAACAGTTTATGAATAAATCATAAACCTCTCGCTATAGAAAATTCGCGTTCTGATTAGTTGCACATAGTCAAATAAAATTCGTTTAAAAGAAAGATTTAAGCAGCAAACAGCTAGAGTTTAAAAAACAAAGTAAAATAAAAATAATAGAAAAAGAGAAAACAGTACGACTAGAATTTTTACTAGGATGAAAATACATTAAGACCTTCATTTATACGTTCTATTGAAATTGATACCTTAAATTTTAATTTTAAATTTTCACTAGGACGGCTTTACTCTTTTGCTTACCCTAATTGACGTTTCTTCGGACTAAATAAATTGTACTCGCACATTAATTTTAAAAATAAAATCTATCATGTGGCAGCATGAATGATAATAGAGGCCGTGTGACGCCCCGACTTTCCAGGGGGTCACCCATTCTAGGACTACTCCCGTCCTAGCACGCTTAACTCTCTTAACCTCTTGGGTCTAGCCACCACCCAAAATGCTTAAGCCGGGTTAAGAGTTTAGCC
>NC_033639.1:5719191-5724945 GCF_001540865.1 Ananas comosus | reverse complement strand
ACCCCAAATAGTCCTATATATGAGATATAATAGGGCTAAACTCTTAACCCGGCTTAAGCATTTTGGGTAGTGGCAAGGCCCAAGAGGTTAAGAGAGTTAAGTGTGCTAGGACGGGAGTAGTCCTAGGATGGGTGACCCCCTGGGAAGTTGGGGCGTCACAGGCCGCCCTATAGAAGATATCCAACGCATTTTTCTTTTTTTAATAAAATTGGCCAAAACTTGTGTTAAAATTTTATTTAAATCACCAAATTTTGATCTATTTCACTTGAGTAACTACAGTTTTAACTTCTTTCCAATCAGTCATCCTACTCAACTGTAGTTAGTTTTGCCCAGAAAAAAAAAAAGAGTTGAAAAGATTTTCCTAGTCTATTTGTTTCGTCCAAAATAGAGAGAGATAAAGTGGGTTCTGGATCGTAAACGATCAATTTGTTGTTAATTCACTGCAATATAAATACAGCCGTAACTCATGTTTTTCAAAATAACATAATTGACTCTATCTTACCCTAGGCTGAAGTCAATTACAAAAAAGAGAAGTGAGGAAAAAAAGTAATAAATTATCGCAAAAGAAAATTTATTTTTGTAATATGATTACCACCTCTTTCATTCAAATATAAATATATTTAGTTGTTGTACTAATTTTTCTTTTATTTAGTTTGCATATTTGAATTATAAAAAAATTGATTAATTGAGTATTAATATTCTTTTTCTTTTCAGCGTTTTATTGTTGCATTGTTATAAATTTATGTATGAAAAAATTAATTCAATTGTTTTAAATTATAATATATAGGATATAATTATATTATTTTTTATTATTTATCAAGTAATATAAGAGCCGACCGTGCTGTATGAAAAGAGAGGTATACGAAGATAAGTTTACCGAAGATGTAGGATTCGCCAGTTTTCAGTAAAATAAATATAAATGGTAAAAAAAAAAAATAGTTTTTACGTTATTGACTTCCTACTGAATAAATAGTAGAATTGAAGGGACTTTTTTTTTACAGCAGGAGAAATAATTTTTATCTAAATCCTAGTTCAATCAAAAGTCCACTTTAACCTAAATTTTCGGTGGGTGAAACACGCGAACCATAGTGTAAGTTGATTGTACACCCATTATTTAGAATTTCAAAATTCAGAACTAAACTTGCTTGTTGCTCTCCGTTTAGTCACAGGATGTGCCATTGAAAAATAGCAAAGTGTTGCATTATACAATCAAAAGTAGTGGTAAAATGCAAATTGGAGTAAACCACTGGGAGTTTTGAAGTTGACCTCCATTTGACACTTAGACAATGGCATCTTCATAGTGATCAACTAGTGTTTTTATCCGGCGATGCAGTGGATAAAAATTATAATAAATTCTAAATTAAATATATAAATAAAATATAAAAATATAGCAGAAAATAATCAATATTTGATTGGTTAATAATAAAAAAATATATTGAAAATTTTTTTAGAATGAAAATATAATTCAATGGAGAACAAAGAAAGAAAACAAAAAGAAAAAACTATAAGCGAATAAAAATTGTTGCATGGATAGAAATTAAAAAAATATAATTTAATGCAAGAATAAAAGAGAAGGAAAAAAAATCGGAGGTGATTTTGTTAGAGTTGGTTTTATTACTTGACGAATTATAACCGGCTTTGGTTTTTCTTTTCTGCATCAAAACCAAATTTTAAAAGAAAAATTAGCAATTAAAACAAAATGAAATTTGGAGAGAAAAATAAATATTTTTCTTTTTGAGAACGAAAAAAAAAAAATTTTAATTCATAAAAATGTAAAATGTCATTCGAAGCGAACTCGATTCATATCTCTTAAATTCATCATCACCTACTTTTTCTCTATATTAAATCAAATCAAAATTATAAAAATTAGTATTTAAAAATTATTAATAATAATTTGAAACCTATAAAAACATGGGAGAAGAGAGCGGACGTGAGTTGCTGGGAGAGAGAAAGAGGGAGATGGAGGGACGAGGGTTTTCTTAAGAGAGCGGCTTGTAGATGAAAGGACGTACGGTGAGATAAGGGAGAGATAAAGGAAACATATGGTGGGATAGGGGGAGATGAAGAGATGTTCGGTGAGAGGAGGGAAGAGAGAGAGGCCCGCTTAAAAATAAAAAAAGTCCAAAAAAAGGAGGACTTGCCACATCAGCCTGGTATTGGAAAATCATATAAAGATATAGAAGATATAGATATAGATATAGATGTTTTCTTAAAAGTAAGCTCGCATGAAAAATTAAAACTGATTGAAGATTATAGGATAGTAAGCTAAAATCAAACTATAACACAGGATTGCATACACTTTGAAATTTAAAGCATAAATTATTTCATAAATGTAAAGTTTAATAATAATAGCTAATTCAGTCAGCACATTATTTCTTAGAAATCTCTTGGTTGAGTTTCTTTAGGATAATTTCCTATACATCTCTCAAAACTTCTGAAATATTTTTATATACCTTACCCTTTTTTTTTCAAATATACTTCTAGAATTTTTTCCATTATTTAAAAATAATTTTGCTGTTAGTACCCATTAAGTCATCTCTGGTTAAACCCAGATTAAATTTTTATCAAAGTTAAAAAGAAGTCAAAAAATTCCTTTTTCTCTAACTAAGGACAAATAAATTATTGGTGATAGCAGAAGAGTATATTTGAAAGGTCAAAAAGTAAAGTATCTCTTTTGTCCCTAATGGTAGGGTTAATTAAAAAAGTTGATAATGATAGAAGAGTATATTTGAAATGACAAAATAATAATTTTATAGAGAAAACGGTTGTTACTAACAGTTTACTAATAGAATCTAACTCTAGAGATATATTTGAAAGACCTTGAAACGTTAAAAAGGTTTATTTTATATTAGCTTTCTAAGCATGATAAATAAGAAAGTATGACAGTTCTCAGAGATATATAAGCAATTGTCCCTTTTTCTTATTATTATTCAAATAGCAAATCTAATAGCTATAAACCCTAGAGAGAGAAAGAAGAAAAAAAATTGCTCTATTTGTCTCCGAACTTTCACTCAAGTTTCATTCTGGTCCTCAAACTTTCAAATTCTACATCTACAATTGAACTTCAAATATTTTATTTTAGTCCCTAAACTTACAAAAATATTTCGTTTTAGTCCTCACATTGAAAGAAAAATTATTACTTGCACATAGTTCATTTTATATTTGTACACCACAAATTTTGTCAATTCTTTATCTAACTAAAACTTTCAACTTATCGGTCTAATTTTTAAATAAAGATCCAATGGATTGTAGATAGAGATGTCAACGGGTCGGATTCGGGGCGGATTTTTAAAAATCCGAACCCGAACCCGACTCCAAACCCGAGACCCGAACCCGAACCCGAACCCGACGGATTTTAAAAATCCATATCCAAACCCGAACCCGACCAAAAATCCGAAACCCGAACCCGAACCCGAACCCGAAAATTTGAACCCGAAACAATTATTTCTTTTTTCAATATTTCAAAATATATTATATTAAATTTAAAATTTTAAAATACAAATTCAAATATAACATCAAATTTTTATATATATATTATATATAATACAAAATAAATTCGGGTTCCGGTCGGGTTCAGGTCGGGTTCAGGTTCGGGTCGGGTACAATCAAAATCCATATCCGAATCCATATCCGTCGGATTTTTATTTTTTATATCCATATCCAAATCCATATCTATATCTATCGGATATATCCGTTTCATTCGGGTTCGGATTCGGATAAAATTTCGGGTATCCATACCCATTGACATCCCTAATCGTAGAATGGAAATATATTATGTGATAAAGTATTAGTAGATGCATAATATATAAATATACGGGTGAACGGGGTGTAGGTAAATAATTACCCTCAATACAAAATATGCATGGAAACTAAATTGAAACTCTTTTAAGAGTTTGAGTTTGTAATTCTAAAATTAAAAATTTAAGGACCAAAATAAAATATTGTTGGAAGTTAATTAGAAATAAATGGTGTCACGAGCTAGATAGATCATTCCCAAGCCAGTCTAAAAGAGTACTATTTTTAAGAACTAAAGAGTGAGATAAGTATTAATACTATTTTGAGAGTCAACAAATGTAACTTATTTTAGAAAAGAAAATGGTCATGTATGAAAGAGTTTGGATATTAATTGTCACAGTTTAAAGTACTTGTAATCAACTTTGATGCTTCTTATTGCCCATACTAGTATGTGATGTATGGGTTAGGTTATGCGACTGCTTAGTGCAGATAGAAAAACTATATCCATTTGACAGATCTTTTGTACACTCCTGAACAGACCTTAATTGTAGCTCGATCTCTTGGTGTCATACCCTGAGCCCACAACGGAAGCATCACTAGGCTCATGAACAGACCCACCAAATAGATAAAGTTTTTTTGTCAGTCCAAGACGTCACAAACTATATATACAACACATTCCAATCAAAAATAATATATATGGTTTGCACAATTAAGGAGAATATTAATGACATAAATTAAAAACTTTATATTACATCATTTATCTTATTACTTACATTACATGCATGTTTCTAACTAAAACCCAGAATAAGCAATTTTTTTTTTTCTTTTTCTTTACAATATCCAAAATGATACATTTATGTCGACTACCAAAATAAAAAGGACAATATCTATTGTGTTACGCCCTTTTCCCACACCATCACGTCATCTTTGGATGGAGGAGGAGGATATTGGCATCTTCTTTCTCTTCCTTCTCCTCCTTTCTCTCCTTACCTCCTTCTCCAGCTCTAGCATCCCGCTGCGGTCCGTCGCCACAAACTGAACCACTACCCATACCCTCACTTCCATGATCTATGTTGCATTCCAGTCCACGCTGCCGTTGTTGGCGGCAGCGAAGATGTGGGTGAGGTATGGGGTGGAGCGTGGCAGTGACGTGGGAGCAGTGGAGGAAGCAGAAGAAGCGAAAAGAGAAAGAAAGGGATCCAGTAGATAGAGAATATATGTATTTTGGTCAATTTTTAAAAAATTCGACCCAAATCTGTAAAATCAAGAAAAGATGATCTAATTTAGAAGAAATACTCAATTAATAATTTTTTTATTAAAAACGCCCAATTTTTTTTTTTGAGAAAAAGGTAGCATGCTATCCGCTTCATTCATTGAAAAGATGAATTAGGCTACAGGGGTGAGGCAACCAGTTCCTCTAGCTGGGTGAAAAAAAAAAACTACAGCTTACGAAAGTGCCGATTAGCCGAAAGTAGTTGTTCCCAACAATTTGACAGTTGTTTAACCTTGCGAACTGCTATCAGGGGGTCTAGCTGGATCGTTCTAAAGATCGTATCGTTTTTGCTCTCCCAGATGACCCACCAACAGGCTGCTAGTTCCGGGAGCCAATTACACAAAGGTTGCGAACCTTTCCTACCCGTCCACCTATCCCAAACCGAATTAACGTCAACTCCCAATTCCGTAGATTGAACATCCTCCACGACCATCACTAATATGAATTTAGCAAATACGCATGTAGTGAACAAGTGATCATGAACGGTTTCCACTTCAGTCCTGCACAGCACACTCAACCTCTATTTAGTAGGTTATCTACCGTGAGGAGCCTCTTCTTTAGGACGAGCCAGCAGAACACTTTTACTTTTAGGGGTATTCGAAGTCTTCATAACTTGTTTGCTCGGGCATCCCTCGTACCCCCATCGCTCAGTGTAGAGTGAGCCGACTTTACCGTGAAAAGCCCACCGGGGTTCCAACGCCAAAGAATCTTGTCTAGGCTCTGCCCTTCTTTGAAAATAGAGATCT
>NC_033639.1:5623863-5718962 GCF_001540865.1 Ananas comosus | reverse complement strand
TTAAATAGTTAACCACCATAAGATAATGACATATTAATTATGTCGCCTGGGATTTATGATTGTCACCAATTACTTTCATATATCAAATATATGAAATATCTTTTGTATATGCTTTCGCATTAGGGTTAAATCATACAACCCCAAATCCAAATCAATGACAAAAATAATATTTGTGGTGACACAAGGGTGGCTCTGATACCACTGTAAGGAAATGTATGCATCTACATGTGCATTTAATGCAGCGGAAATAAAATTTTTTTTTTCATTTATAAAATATGATCCAATCATGTATTCTTTAATATCATAACATTTATGATATTAGTATATATATATATGTACCAAGATCATCTCGTATGACACACAAAAATTATTATTCTAATCTAATTAGAAGAAGGGTTCGAATTTCAACCTGTGCAAATTACCGAAATTATTTCACAGTTGATTTGGATCTGAACTTCTGGTCCTTTGAGCCGCACAAGCGTTCGGCCTCTACGTGTATCCACACAAGGCTGCTCCGGGATCTGTACTTCACACAATCACAATGTAATCTCGAAACTCCTTTCGCGATCTCTTGTGTCAATGTGGAGAAAAATTAATCCTCAAAATTGTGCTAGCAATTTGAAGAGGATTAACTATAGAGACTAATTAATATTAGAGGACCACTCTCTTATTATTAAAAGAGAGCTTTATATGATTGGG
Organism: Ananas comosus; assembly: GCF_001540865.1. Classification (NCBI taxonomy): domain Eukaryota; kingdom Viridiplantae; phylum Streptophyta; class Magnoliopsida; order Poales; family Bromeliaceae; genus Ananas; species Ananas comosus. The sequence goes on along the minus strand of NC_033639.1, from coordinate 5,718,263 downwards.
AGAATTTTCTCTCTTTCTCTCGCTCTTTGCTTTTGCGTTGTGATTATGGAGAGAGATTATTCCCAATCTCTTTTATAGGCATAAGGCCCATAAATGAGGCGAGAATAAACTCTCCTTATGGCGAGAAACAGAGCGAAGAGAAAAGAAAGAAAACCGCCGTCATAAATGAGAGGAAAGTAAACTCCTCTCATTTAGTGACGAAGCGGAAAGAGAGAGTGAAAAGAAAACGAAAACTCTTCTCCACTTAATACGCCAATTAATACGGAGAAAAGTTTTCTTTCTTTAATAAATGTATGATGCATGGTTTTCTTTTTCTCTACCTCTCCTCTTAATTAAAGAACCCGAAAAAGAGAGAGTCATAAGTTTTCTCTCTCGTTTGTTGCAACTTTTGCAATAAGTTCTTATACTAAATCAAATTTAGTATTAGGTCACTCTACACAAATTTTATCTTTTACAATTAGAGTTTTGCTAATCACCTTAGCAAATAAATTCTTGCTTTGCTACTTTAGCAAAATAGTCTCTATTAATTCTCCAAGCACTAGATCACACGCAGCCTTTATTGTGTGTGACCACATAGGTTCAATTTTACCTGGTAGTGAGATGTGACAGTAAACTCTTTTAATGTCACCATCGGAACTCTTCTCGATGGACCAAAACATTTTTGGCTCTCCCAACTGAGTGTAATTAACTATCTTAATTACTCTCATGGGTCCCACAATCCACGAGTGACACCTAGCAGTATATCGCGGCAATCCAAGTAGAATTAATAATAGACGGAACCTCTAGGTGTAGTTACCGTGTGATAAAATCCTTCTATCACTAGTCCCGATTGAGCCGAGGTTATGGATTACTCGTCAAACCCCATTACTCAATCATATGTCTCATCTGATTAACAATTAATATGGAAACTCTTTTTCATAAAATCATACTGCCTTGGCCAAGGACTTTTATATCTTGTAAAACAGATAGTATAGGACAATTACCTCTCTACCGAGGGTGATAGATTCTATCTTGACACACACCTACCTCCACGTATGACCCACTGCAGCCAACATGTGTTGACTTAACCCATGATTAGGGTATAAGTATTTACACAGTCAAACTACAATAACCCACACGCAAGATAACCGTGGTGCCTCAAGTCAAAGGATCACTCACACTACTACAGTATGGAACAATTCACTAACGAGTGAGTAGACATCCATGTGATTGTTCATAGTTGGTCACGCTCAGTGAAATTGTTCTCCAACATTCACCTGTATGCTTACTCTAGTGTCATCACACTAATGACTTGAGGCTCGTCATCCCATAAAGGAAGTACAGCATACACTGATCTATCCGGATTTACCACCGCCCTCGTAATAATCCTATGATCAGGAGCATTTAAGAATTAATTACAGAAGAATATATGTCTCAAATTTCTAACTTCTTAGAAAGTTAATTCTTCTACTATTACTTCTATGGACGATTCATAAATATACATTGGGCAATAATATGAATGAAGAATGTCAGGTTTAATTATAAAAGAAAAGTACACTAATATTAACTCTTTAAGTTATGACAAGATTGGCTTATAGAGCATATAACTAACAAAACAATCCTTGACTTTAAGGGTCTTGCATTCCGTCATATCGTACACCTTCGGGAAATTCAGCTGCTAAGAGCTCTCCCCACTCCAACGATCCGACCAAAAATCGATCGTATACCCGTTCCCTAGTTTATAGTATATTCCTCATTTGAAGATTTCAGTAAGACTTAGAACTCCTTTCCACCAGTGGGAAAGAAGCCTAAAGGATCTTCCGTCCTTCAAAGCTCTTCTTCTATGTTAGTATAGAACATGAATAATCTGTGAGGACTGAAAATTTAACTGTGTAACTAAACTCTGTGTTGATGATATTTTTGTGTGTAATTTAATTACATAAACAGTCGTCAAGTTTCAGGAAAAAATGAGTTAGGATGGAGAATGTAACATATCACTTCCCCGTAAGTCGTGCCGAGTTTCGTCGAAATGAGCGGAACGCGAAAAGGAATGAGTTACTATAGGCTAAAAGTGCATTGGAGCCTATATATGGAGTATTAAGGGACCCGAGAGAGTGAAACTGCAATTCTAGAGAAATCCTAGAAATTTTGCTCTCAGAGACCGGTCCCTTGGGTGAGAGACCGGTTCCCGAACGTTGATCAGCCGAGCAGAGGGGAAAAATCGGCTAAGTCCTGGAAATCGAGCTCTCGGGAACCAGTCCTTCGGCGAGAGACCGGTCCCCGGAGACCAGTTGCATCGGGGGGAGACCGGTCCCCTTCTGCGCAGGTTGTAGAGTAGCTCTCGGGAACCGGTCCCTGAAGGGGAGAGACCGGTCCCCGAGCCCGAAAATGCCCAGTAAGGGCTAGTTGCAAAAGTGAAAAGTTGAGGGGTTTAAATGCAAATATGGCATGAGAGGGGTTATATGGGCTAGGGCATGAGTGAGAACTCATTTGTTCTTACTCCCACTCTTACTCTCAAACCTTCCCTCTCTCTCTCTAAAAATCCTTCTCTTCTCTCTCCCTCTCTCTCTAGGGCTTGGACCAAGAAGGGATTTGGAGAAGCAAGCTTGGAGAAGAAGCTCTCCAAGGTGAAGAGCAAGCTTGGTCAAGGCTTTGAAGGAAGGTTATGGACTCCCAAGGTGAGTTCTCATGGGTTTTGAGCTAGGGTTTGGATTTTTCCTTCTAATATGCTTCTAGGAGATGGATTAGAGTATTTTCCTCCATGTTTTGTCAAGCTAGGGGCTTGATTGGAGAAGATGACATCGTGGAGGACCTATATTTAGGGTTTTGTAATTTTGAGGTTCAAACTTGGATTTGATCTCATTTTAACTTAATTGGTAGGTCTACGAACGCATCGGTGCGCTCGGTTCGGCGATACGACGAGCGTGCACGAAGATATTAAGAAAACAAGCTGAAATAGTACAGATCGTCGTAACTCGCGGCGAACAAGTCTAAAAATTGTGGAATCGGAACCGTGGCATCCTTGTGACACATAAAGGTGGGGGGTGCTATTTGGAAACACCGGATCTCTTTCTATGTCTATGTTCTTTCATTTGAGCATATTGGTATTATAGCATTCTTGCATGTAGGGTAATGAACAGCATGTGTTGGTCGTAACAATTATCTGCTTAAGATCATTGTAGTGATATAGAACCATGTGAAAAGGGAAAGTGAAAGACCCTATATGCATGTGAATGTAAGAAATGACCGTGACCGTAGTAAACAAAGGTGACATGGACATTAGTGACTCGATTGACATCGATAAGTGAATAGTTAAACGAGGTTTAATCCAAGTGACATTATGTGTACTGTGGCATCAGGACCACCGTGACGTTGGCAAGTGACAGTATGTGCATGAATAGGTATTAACCATTTATCGGCATTGAGACAGTGAGAATTGTGACAGGTTGGCCATACCTCCTCAAATTGAGGATGGGATCATACTCACAGGTATTGGTTCCGGCTTGTGTGAGGTCGCTCCTCCACGAGCGGTGTACTCCGGAGAAAGAAATGCACCACGGGTGGACGTGCCCGGCGAAGATCCTTCGGGTGGTTGTGCCTTGTGCCTCCCCCGTTAGGCGGGATATGTGGACTGTGAGTTGGGGTAAACCAGGAGCACCCCAGGTTGATTGGGTAAAGGCCAAAGGAAAGTGAAAAGGACATGCATGCATAATTATCATGTATTTGAATATGAATATCTATCTGTGATTGCTTTCGTGCAGGCATTGTATTAGAAGTGCATTAGTTGGTTTGTTATTCTTCTTTATTGAAATACATATGCCTGACTTAGACCTAGTGGGCGAATCGGCGTGGTCGGCGGCCGATCCCACTGGGAACTTCTTCTAGTTCTCATTATCACTAACCCTGCAGATCCATACGCGAGCGGGGCGGCGGAGGATCGAGGCAAGGGAGTCGCGCCGTAGATAGCGGCCTCAGAATTGTATAGGCATACCCTACACTCGGTGTACTCAACTTTTGTATGTTGAAACAGTAAGCTGAAAATGATGTAATATAAAGATGATGTAATTTGCCTTTTGTTAAAGAAAATTGTGATGTAAATGAATGTAAATGAATGTAATAGACTACTTGTGTTTGATTCAAATGAAATCAAATGACATATATATTGGATGTTTAGTTAGTTTCGATGCTTTCACTGTGGTTGTTGTTTGCCCCCGTGCAAACCTTGTATATTCCGCAATTCTTGTTTGACTTGCTTGTAATATACTTGATGTTGGAGCCTTGGGCGGACAGGGGAGGCTCTGTCTGTTCGGCGTCTGTCGCGTGCTCGAATCCGACCAAATTGGCGGAGCTCGGGGTGTGACAGAGAAGTTACCCGACCTGTACTAATCACTTAAAGTGAATAGTAACTCCGGTTTTTTGAAGAGGCCAATCAGTGGAGATGGCTTCTGGTGTGTATTGGACTCTGTTCATAGTGATCCAATAGCTCGTTTTTAATGATCTAACTATTCTAGAACCATTGGCACTGATGGATTTCAAATCTGACACACGATTTTCGAGGAAACTGGAGATACATGTTTTCTATGTATTTGTGTGTAGGATTTGCCTATTGGTGAGAGGATGGATTTCGTCGCAAATCTGCGACCAAACCAGACGAAACAAAATTGTGAGCTTGATGCCCCTATCGTGCTCATCGCATTAGTGCGATCCGTTCGCAAATCCGATGGACGGATCGCCGAATATCGTGTGATTATCGAGGAGAGGTCAAAATGGTATTTTTGTATCTCGCGCGAAACCCCCTATATTTTATGTACCGAATCGCGTGAGATCGGACGTGGAGGTGCGTACACGCGATTTACTCGCGCTGTGAAGGACTAGGTTGCAAATAGTCAATTTCGGAGGACTTCGGTGCAAAGTGGTATTTTGTATAAAAGTTGCACCTAGGGTTTCATCTATGGAAAACGCTAACTCTAGCCTTTTATTCATCTTCTGAGCCCCAGCCACCTTCCCCTCTTTCCCTTGCCTCAGTTGTGTGCGCCCCGGTCGCCTGCACTTGCCGCCAACCGCCGAAAAGCAGCCCTACTCCCTCTTCTCTATTGTTTCCAGCACCACCTCCCCTCATTTCTACCTGTGCTGCTGCCAGGGAGGCCCCACAACCTCGTGCTCCACCTCTGACAGTAGGCCCCAGCCCTGGTGACCATCCCCGTCGGTCGCCGCCGTCCCGGCAGGCTGTCGCCACCGCTCTTGGCTTCCTACGGCCGCCCCAGACGTGCTTGGGCCAGGGCTGGGTCCTCTCTTTCTCCTTGCGCCGCCGCCACCGCAAAGGGTTGGTCACACCGCCTCCCTTCGGCCCCTCGCACCCCGTTGCCGTCGCCCCTGAGCTCCCTGACTGCCGCCGTGGCCACCATGAATGCATGAGCCCGAGTTGGGGCCGTGCGAGCTCAAATTCTTCCCACGCCGTCACCGCCGCCTCCCGCCGCCGGCCAGCGAGAGCACAGGCTCCCCCTGGTCGGCCGGACCCAAATACCGCCGGCGCTACCGCCACCAGAGGCCCCTGTCGGCCGGGCTGGAGCCAGGTTCTGTATCAACCGCGCGGCTAGGGCATCGTTGCCCGTCGTCGCCGCCGCCTCCCGTCGCCTGCCGACGCGAGCCCTGGGCCCCACTAACTGGCTGCACCCATCCCCTGCCGGCGCGACCGTCATCTGGCCGCCGTCGGTCACCCATGCTCCACCTAGCTCCGGTAAGCTTAATTATAGTTTCTACGCACTGTCTCGGGTTCGGGTCGTTGTTTCGGTGACCCAAGGCCACCCCGAGGCTTCCGAAGGTGAGCATGATGATCTTGGATCAGTGCTGATCATCGTGATCGCCTTCGTTGGGATCCGCGAGCCCCTGGTTTGCGAGATAAGCATGTTTTTCATGCTGTGCGCGGTATTCGCTGAATTCTGTGTCGCACCCGCGCCCTCCACAGTGGACTACCATGCTCCGAATTGTGAGCACGGCCTCCGATACATTGAGACCTATCAGCGGGTGTCTCAGACAGGCTAGAAGATCCTTGGTTTGCGTTGTCGAGCCGTAAAACCCCGAAAATCACATAAAATGATGTGATCTTATGTAGTCGCGGGGGTTTTTATGCAATTGTATGTTTCATGGTTGCTGTTGGCAGCGTGTGCGAGCATCAGGTGACCTCTGGACTAGTTGTCCAAGGCCCTAGGCTTTTTCGGAAATCGAATGTTGATTTCCAGTGCATTTTTTGGCAAAATCCGCCGACGGAACGCATTTTCCTTTTGGATTTCTTTCGACGGTGCCTCACGGTAGATCATGTTGTCGTTGAGCCTTGTTGGCTGGTCAACCGCATCGTTTCGAGCGTTCGAAAATGACAGGTGAGCGACGACAGGTTCCGATGTCAAATTGGACACTTCCGGGAACCCTGATCGGAACGATTATCCGACGATAATCGTTTCGATGTGAGGTGGTGTGTTTGCTGCCAAGTCGAACGTATAATTATATTTAGTGGCAGCGGGTGACTCGTAGCACGAGTCGATGAGTTCCGGGACAGTTCGTAGGTCCCGGCGGAGTCCCGGTGAGATTTTCGGGACTTCCGGCGTGTTACGACAATCGGTTTGGAAAACCGATTCCCGTGGGTTTAGTTGTGGGGGTTGTGAGTTAGTGGTTCATTTTTGTGGGTTAGATGCTAACCCGGTGGACCCTTCATAGGTCCGGTTGATACTTCCTCTACAGTCGGAAAGCCAGTACCGTATACATACAGGTAGGTACTTCGACTCGAAGTCGGTACAGTAGTGCACGCTCGATGAGATTCCCTTCACTCTTTTCTTGTTGTTTATCTTACATATTATATGTTGAGCCTAGCACCTATACCATATCTCTTTATTGCTCTACTTAGTTGGTTGCATACCGAGTATTATGTTTTAGAAGTAGAGCGGTTTTGTGATTATATGTGAGATTGATGACCTAGTCGGTTAGTGCATTGCATCTGGTATTGTGACCTAGTTGGTCCGTTCTTGTATCTCGTTTCTGTGACCTATTCGGTCGGCTTACTGTATTGTTATCGAGACCTACTTGGTCGGTTGGACTATTTGATGAACTATACGGTCGGTATACCCTGAGGGGTAGGATTGTTGACTGGTTGCCGACGGTTGACTATTGAGCATATCGGCATTGATTGCCCGATACTCGTACGCATTTCACGAACACCAGCGGTCTGATCCACCGCAAGAGGGTGTTCTTTTTCGAAAAAGTGGTTGGAGGTGCCAACCCGTGAGCCCATTGGCTACCTTGGGTTATATGCAGGTAGAGTGACAGCGGCACAGGCTTGTGGTCTGTGGTGTGGACCAACAGCGCATAGCTTGAGGTCTGCAGTGCTGACCAACAAAGCACAGGTTTCAGATTGGGTATTTTTAGACTTATCGTCCGGTTGATGCATATATACAGTAGCGGTAGTTATTCATTTATACATCTTGTTCCTTTATTTATCATTGCTACTGTATTACCCTTACCCATATCGTTGTTTATCCTCCTTGACTGGTGAGTACCCTTCGCCTTCGTCGGCTTGTGGTACCTACTGGAAGGGGAGACATGTGTACATGTTCTCACCCCCCACCCCCATTACAGGTGACGTCGCGGGTCCTAGTGGGACGGTTCGTGAGTAGCGCACTTAGCGATTCGATAGAGCTTTCAGACCCGTCTCTTCAGTTTAAATTCTTAAACTCAGTTTCTTTTAAATAAATGACTTAGACAATAATTATGGTTCAGTGATTATTACATTTGGATTCATCTGACTTTTATGAAAGAAATAAAGGATTTATGATTCTTAAAAAATTAAAGTGATTTTTTACCCCTCGTGGTAACGTGTTTTAAAAGAAAAAGATTTCCCTGTAGGAAACGGTTTTAAAAGGTTTTCTTGCTTTTCATGACTTAGTATTTTAAAACGAGTTTCCGAGTAGGAAACATTTTAAACTGGTAGTTGTAGATTTATGGATAATTGTGATGAATTGAATGTGAATGTAAATGGTGTATGGATGTGTGGATATTCATATGTAGTAATTGTATCTTGAATTGTATATCTTGTACTTGTCCCAATGCCGTGCAAATGCAGGGAAGACTCTATCCGTGTAAACAGTGAACTCCCTATATTTGTGACGGATCTGGCATACCATGGGGGTCATGTAACACACTGGACCTTTACAAATTATGATGTTCGAGTGTTTGATCTGTGTTTTGAGTTTTTTCAGGTATTCTGGAAGGTCGTAGACAGTGTTCCGATCTATGACTCGCATCCCGAGGAGTGAGGGTGAAAACTTAGCGCCAAAATCTCCGAAATGAAGAATTTGGGCTGCTCTCGGGTTGACTCTGCAGGGCAGAGTACCGGTACTGCATCGGGCCCGTACCGGTACTGGATCTGGTACCGGTACAACATCGGGCTAGTAACCAATACCCAGTGTGTTTTTTCGCCTGGCAGAGGCTCGGGTTTGCGCTTACTGTATCTTGGTACTGATACTCTTTCCCGATGTCACTGGTACACAGTGTAGTTTCGCAGACTGCAGTTTTTGAGGGGTGTTTTTGTTATTGTAGCAACACTATAAGGCACCTCACGCCCCTTGCTGGTTTCCTAAGCTTGGAAACATAGGAGAACAAGGTAGGGAAGTTCTTCTCTTCCCCTCTTTTATTTCCTTTCATTTTTGTTGGGATTTTTGAAAATTAATCACATCTTTTGCTTCTTTTTGCTTCTTGGTGGTATTTTCCACCATGAGAGAAGTCTTGGAGCTTGGATTGGAACTTGTTGGAGGAGAGATCTTCAATCCTAGCTCATTCCAAGTTTAGATTGAAGCTTCTAAAGAGGTTAGTAACATGTTTCTCTCCATTGGATCATGTTTCTTGTGGTTTTTGTAACATATCGCATCCCCGTGAATCGTGCCGAGTTCCGTCGAAACGAGCGGAGCGCAGAGTCGGATGAGTTGGAATGGGTTCTAAGTGCATTGGAACCTTGGTACAAGGTATATGGACCCAAGAGAGTAAAGAGGAGAAATCTAGCTAAGTCCCAGAATTTGGACTTTCGGGGTCCGGTCCCTCAGGGACGGACTGGTCCCCGTATGCGTAGCCAGCCAGAGAAAATGGAAAAATCGGCTAAGTCCTAGAAAATGGGCCTACGGGTACCGATCCCTGCGAAGAGAGACCGGTCCCCGTAAGCGAATTTTGCCCAGCTCGGGCAAGTAGCGAAAGTTGTGCTCTCGAGGTCCAGTCCCTCAGGCCGAGGACCGGTCCCCGCATGCGAAAAATGCCCAATGAGGGCTGATTGTAAATGGTGAAATGAGATGGGCTTATGTGCAAAATGGCATGATGAATGGTTAAATGGCTTGGGGCTTTGGGTTAGGGTTCATTTAACCCTTCCAACCACCAACACCCTTCCCTCTCTCTCTCTAAAAAACCCTCTCTTCTCCCTTCCCTCTCTCTCTCTAAAAAACCCTCTCTTCTCCCTTCCCTCTCTCTAGAGCTTGGACCAAGTAGGCTTTTTGGAGGGATTTAGGTGGAGAAGAAGACTAAGACAAGAGTGTTGCTTGCTATTGTGCAAGGATTAGAGCAAGAGCTTGAACCAAAGGTGAGATTTCATGGTTTCTAAGCTAGGTTTTGGTATTTCCTTCTAGTATGAGCTTCTAGGAGATGAATAGAGGATTTCCCCTATATTTCTTCATGCTAGAGACTAGTTGTGGGGAAGATGATATTGTTAAGGGACCTAATGTTAGAGTTTTGAGATTTTGAGATTCAATCTTGGGATTGATCTTTTTTTAACCTAATTGGTAGGTCAACGAACGCGTTGGTGCACTCGGTTCGGCGAAACGACGAGCGCACGCGGAGATATTGAGGAAAGAGGCTAAATTGGTACAGATCATCCCAGCTTGCAGCGTAGGCGTCTAAAAATCATAGAAATCGGATCGCGGCATCCTAGCATACCTACAAGGTGGGGGGTGCTATCCAGAAACACCGAATTTCCTTCTATGTCTATGTTACCATTATTGAGCATATTGATGTTAGCATTCATGTATATAGGGTATTGTGACGAATATGATTGGTTGAGATTCAATTGTATGCTAGAAAACATATGAATTGATATAGAACCATGTGAACTATGAATGTGAAAAACCCTATGTGTATGTGAATGTATGAAAAAGAGACTATGACAATAGTAAACAATGGTGACATTGACATTCATGACGAGACTGGCACCGAGTATAAGAACGGCTAAACAAGGTTTAACCTAGAGTGGCATCATGACCACTGTGACTCAGATATAGTGGAAATGTGATATGGTAATAACCTATCATCGGCATTGAGGATTTGTGCATTGAGACAGGTTTGGCTATACTTCCTCAAATTGAGGATTGGATCGTACTCACACATTGGTTCCGGCTTGAGGGAGATAGCTCCTCCTCAAGCGGTGTACTCCGGAGTGTAGACACTACGGGAAGAGTCCCCCGGCGAAGATCCCTTGGGCGGTAGTGCCAAGTGCCTCCCCTGGTAGATGGGATGTGTGGATTGTGAGTTTGGGGTGAACCATGGGTACCCCAGGATAATTGGGTAAAGGCCAAAAAGAATGAGAACGAGAACATGCATGCATAGTTATCATGTATTTGATTATCTATCTATTGACAGCTTTCTTGCAGGCATTGTAATAGTTTTGCATTAGTTGGTTTGCAATCTATCATTTCTTGAATTACATATACCTGAATAGACCTAGTGGGCGAGTCGGCGCGGTCGGAGGCCAAACCCACTGGGAACTTCTTTTAGTTCTCACACCACCACTAACCCTGCAGATCCATACGCGAGCGGGGCGGCGGAGGATCGAGGCAAGGGATTAGCGCCGTAGATAGCGGCCTTCGGAGTCTTATAGGCATTCCCTATGTATATTCAACTTTCGTACGTTGAACTAAGATATGTAAAGAGATGTAAATTATGTATTTTGGATGAATGCCAATGTGATGTAAATGAATGGATAAGAATGTAAATGTATAGTACTTGTTTTTGATTCAAATGTAATCAAATGACATGTGTTGAATGGTTTAGTGTAATAGCATAGATACTTTCACTTATGGTTTAGTTGTTGCTTGCTCTCGAGCAAGCCTTGTATAATTGTATTCATTTTGTTGAATTGCTTGTATTATACTTGTTGATTAGAGCCTTGGGCGGACAGGGAGGTGCTGTCCATTCGGCATCTGTCGACGTGCCCGAACCGACCAAATTGGCGGCCTCGGGGCGTGACAGTTTTTGTGTGGAAACCCTAAAAATGAGAAATCTAGGGTTTATTTGGGGATTTTTGATTAGTAGCTTTTGGAGCTCAATTGATTGGTTTAGAATCTTCCTTTAGGTTGGTTTTGGAGGGCTCTAGCTTCCATTCGGATTTTAGGAGGGTTTTTCTACCATTTTAGGTGAGTTTTGCCCTTTTCTTAGGTTGGTTAAAGATGAACACTATGGGTGTTCGTTCATTTCGTTTAACCCTCTTAGAATTTTCTTTAGGGAGCTAGGTGACTTGTCGAGAACTTCGTTCGTGTAAACGAAGGGGATCCGAGGAGTTCTTGGTAGGTTTGACCTCATCGAAATGGGTGAACTCCCCCTATATTCTATTTCTTGTTGTAAAATAGGAATTCATACATTTTCATGCTAGATGGAGCATAAATGAATTTTAGAATGATTAAAATACATATGTTATGTATCATGACATTTCCTCCCTATGTAGTAGTGACATATGTATGTAGTACACGTGCTAGTGTGTGGCATTTTCATGATATATTAGAAATCATGTCAGATGTGTTGAAATGACAAGCTTTTACTTGTTTGAGAACAATGGACATGTGCTAAACATAGGGATTATATAATGTCATAAAGTGGCATTGGACTTGGATTATGTGTTGACATAGTAAAGTATAATATCATAAAGTGGCATTGGACTTAGAATATGTGTTGACATAGTAAACTATAATGTCATAAAGTCGCATTAGACCTAGTAAACGGTGGAACCTTTGCATTGTGACGTAGAACTAGACCTTTGGGGTGCTAGTGTTTATACCGTGATTGACACATGATGACCGTATACTTAAGATGATGACTATGCTTGCTTGCCATATGTACTCATTCGCACATGCTTGTGAGGGTCGCTCCCTACAAGTCGGCACTCCGGAGTTGGCCTACACGACATATGCTCGCCCATGCGGGATTGAGGGCCTATTGGGTCACCGTGGGACAATCACATTCCTAGAGAAATGCTGGACTACCCGTGGCCATTAGGTGGCACAAGCCGGACTACACTTGTGTAGGTCCTAGATTGGAAATGAAAAATGACATATAAACAACTAAGTGACAATTACTACTTGATAGTAGGTATTGGTTGGGCATATTATTACACTTGTTGGACATAGTGGTATACTTGTGAACCATGCTTTGTGCATATTTATATTTATGTTGGTCATGTTTAAAGCATACTAGTATACTCCTTGGATATACACGTTTATGATAGATTAGTAGCTTTTCATGCTTAATATCATCCTAAACTTGAGGCATAGTAACTTAGCCAAGTTCATTGTTGTATTTCACATACATGTTGTTTATTATAGTTCATTTACTACTTTTGCCTCTTTAACCTAGTGGAGTATTTCGCTAAGGTCAGCGGTTTGCCCACTGGGAACTATTGATTAATAGTTCTCACACCCTCTGTTTTATTGTTTTATTTCAGAGCCTTCCACGCCAGAAGAGGCTCGGGACCGTGGCAAGGGTATTACCTCGAGCTAGTTGTGAGGAGCTTCGTTATTAGGTGGTTCACCTCTCATTTGTATTATTTGGACAGGACGAGAGTTTTGTACCTTTATGTAGAGGCCACCATTTTTGTATATCTAGCACTTGTATTTAGATCTTGTTGTATCTACCTCTACTTTTATGTTAGCTGTTCAATTCTTTTATTTCTTCTTGCTGTTAGAATTTAGTTGCAATCTTGCTCTGATATCTTTAGGTGCTTATTTAATTATTGCTTGTTGTAGACGCCTTATATGTTGTAGGCATATAGCGGGTCTGGACACGCACTGTGCGGGCTTCCGCTGGGTCCTGGGGCGTGACCGGTCAGGTTTTTTTTTAAAAAAAAAATCTGGACACTTCCGCATTGACTTTTAAATCAAAAAGGGACCCCGGGGCGTGACATAATCCTGTTCCACTATAATTGAGGCGCCGTGTGAAACTTCCACCACCATTTGGCAATTAAAGCTAGGTTCATAATAGCTAAGTCCAAGATGCCAAGCCCTTCTTGTTTCTTATTTCTGCAGACATTCTTCCATGTGATTAGACATCCCTTGCTTGGAGAGAAGCTACATTCTTTCTAGAAGAAGTCTCTACAAAGTGCCTCAATGCGTTTGATCACCCATTTGGGTACCTTGAATGTAGACAGGAAGTAGGGGTAAATTGTTAAGACCGTGTTCACTAGAATAAGCCTGCCCCCTTTTAAAATGAGTTTGGCCTGCTAGCCATCGATTTTACTTTATATTTTCTAGACAATCCCCATCCAATCTGCTTTGAAGGTGCTCTGGGAAAAAGAGGCAGCCCTAGATATTTGGTAGGAAGGCTGCCAACTCTGCACTCGAGTAAATCCGCAAGTCTTGTCGCTTTTCCCTCAATCTGCCCAATATAGTATAGTTCTAATTTTTCCCTATTAACCTTCATTCTGGAAGCCCATTCGAAGAGCTGCCATGTGACACCCCAATAGTCCTACATGGATGGGAATGGGGTTGTCATTGGGTTTATAAGAGACTTAGACACTAGTAATAATAACTGGGCTTAAGCATTTTGGGCTGGTGTTTGGGCCCAACGAGTTATTATTGCTAGTGGGCTGGGTGGTTACATGCCATAAGAACTTGAGATTTCTTATATCCTTTTTTCTAGCCTCGCAGAAAAAGAATGTGTCGTCCGCAAACTGAATAAGAGTAACTCTACTCTCGTTGGAGGGCCCAAGGCCTTTGATGAGAATATTAGAAATTGCCTCGTTTGCCATTCGGGCAAGGCACTCCGCCACCAGTAAGAAAAGAAAAGGAGAAAGCAGGTCCTCTTGTCTTACTCCTCTCTTCGTCTTTATCCAATTGGTGGCCTCTCCATTGACCAAAACTGCTACTTTGGTAAAACACACACATAGCTTGATCTATTCACACCACTTTTTGCTGAAGCCCCATCAGTCTAAAATACGAAACAGGAAAGGCCAACTGATCTTATCATAAGTCTTTTCGAAGTCCACCTTCACACCGACCCCCTCTATAGCCATATTGTACGCCATCCTAGTAGTTCGGAGGCTGCTACATATGCATCAGGTATATTCCTCCCCTTTAAGAATATAGATTGGGAAGGAGAAATCAAGTCGTTCATAATCAGCTCAAGACGATTGGCCAAAACCTTCGATAAATTCTCCTGGATCCCGTTCAGTAAGTTTATAGGACGGTAGTCATTCGCCCGCACAGCTAGCCCCTTCCTTTTTGGGGGCTAAACAAATGAAAGTGTAGTCAATAGAGTTGGCGGACAGCCTCCCCTCATAGATCTTCTGAAACAGGTCCGAGATATCCCCCTTTAGCATAAGGTGGTGGTCCATGAAATAGCTAGTTGCTTTTAGGATAAGGTGGTGGTCCATGAAGTAGCTAGTTGCTTTGTAACTTCACTAGAATTGGCAAGCAAGAGCACCAGAGCTGTATAGGGATGTTTGTGCTTCATCATGTTCACCGGTGGCACTTCTCTTTCACATCTCTTTCGCCTGTTTAAATAGCAGTGGGGACTAAAAGGAAAAAAAGATAGGGAGGATCTCATAAGTTAATGTACGTAGATCCGAAATAAAAAAATAAAAAAAAGGAAACAATGACCTCATGTAACACGGTATTTGAGAGTCAGCACCTTTGGCGCCACAAATGTCTAATATTTATTGCATATATTTTTAAATATATTTTTAATTAGATTGATTTTTCAAAAAATATGGTGCTAAAGTCAACTTCAGGCTCTTCTCGTAAGGTCATGAATTTGATCTCCATCTTTAACAATTAATAAATAAATTTTTTTGCACCTTTTTACTTTACATAGCGCGTAATTAATATAACCTTTTCGCAATCCCGAACCACCTAAAGGATGTTAACATCTTGCTTTACATGTAAATGATAGTAATTTAGAATTGAATATTTCTTGGCCGATCAAATTGACGAATCAAATCATTACACTTTGTTCATAGTCATTTATTTAATTTTTTAGGCTCAAAATTTACACCCTTATTAGATGGTATATGAATGAAATTTTGGTTTCGAAATACCAATTAAATTCTGTAAGCCACTTCAGTGGTGTTAATATATCACGCATTACATATGTAGCAGTTCCTGTAAAAATGTACAAAGGTCCTCTCAAACATAAGTCACTTTGAAACGGCCCCTAAACTATAATATTTTTTTTTTCATTGAGATTTACTTAAAACTTACTATTAAGTAACTTAGCCGAAACAATAAAAATTTACCAAATTGACTAATAATGCTATTAAAATTAATAATTTAAACTACTTTGTAGAAAATGAAACTAGATTAACTAACTGCGGATAACTAATTGGGCCCTTAAATTTAATAGGAACTTTAACTTGATTAACTGTAAAAACTCAAACTAAACAATCCAAAGTGGAAACAATGTCAATAAAAAGAAATTAAAGTTGAGGGACTTATTTCAGAAACGAGTATAGTTGACGGTGTCTTTATACATTTTTGCCTTTTCTTTTTGATAATTTAAAGCAACTTCGAAAGTTAAAGTACGGAAGGGGTTTTACCACCATTGGTCGATTGGGCAACTTTTATAATTAGAGGAATGATTCAAAAGTCAATTTAAAGATTTCCATGGCATGGATATATAGAAGTTTCTAGGAGATATCCTCTACATTATCTTGTAAGTGGGAATTATTATATAAAGGCTAAATTATGATTTTGGCCCTCAAATTATAATTTGGCGCGTAATATTTTAATATTTAAATCTAATTATTCATTATTATTTTTATAATCAAGTTTTATAATATAATTTTTATTTGACTCAACGGTTACGTTTTGCTAATATAGTAATATCTATACTCTTATATGAATCCCCAATATGAAATGATGACGTGGCAAGCTCTCATTTTTTTTAATTTATATTTCATCTCTACTTCTAAATGCTCAACCCTTCATCTCTCCACATTTAATTACATGCATTATATTCCACCAATTAGTGAGCTTAATTTGTAACTCTAATCCACTCCCCTCCACCATTAATCCCCCCACCCCCTCTTTTTTGCATGACATGTTATGAATCCCCAATATGAAATGATGACTTGGCAAGCTCTCATTTTTTTTAATTTACGTTTCATCTCCACTTCTAAATGCTCAACCCTTCACCTCTCCACATTTAATTACATACATCATATTCCACCAATTAGTGAGCTTAATTTGTAACTCCAATCCACTCCCCTCCACCATTAATCCCCCCACCCCCTCTTTTTTCCATGACATGTTATTTTTCATGCAAAAAAGAAGATTATCATCTAATCTCTCACCTCACCCTCATCTCCTTTTCTCTATCTCATTGTGTTAACAAAGATTATGAGGATAATGAAGAAGAAGAGCATGCGAAGAACGTTATCTCTTTCAAGAAGTATCGTGCCCATATAAGTGCTCGCGCGGGCCGGTCTGCGTCGGAGCCCTCGCTCGCCGTGAACCGTCGCCACCTCGGCTGCCTCCTCGCGCGGCTCGCGCGCGCCCACAACTGGGCCGAGGGGAGCAGCATCCTAGCCTCCTCTTCGCGGGGACATTGCGCGGGAGCTTGCTTCTCAAGAATCGCAAGAACTTCTTGGTAAATCAAATTGTTTAAGAATTAGAATTTCTGTGGTTGATGTGATGGCAAGGCTATGTCGGTTTAGATATCACTGTCAGTGTAGATATCGCAGTTTGGTGATGCAGATGAGGTGTTTGTTCATAAGTTACAATGGAAATCCAGAAGTGACTCGGCGCTGGAAGCAACTACCACCTGAAGATTAAGAAGATGTATAAGGTTTGGATGAGTAAGAGAAGTGCTCCAAAAAAGTATTAGTTTTTTTAAGATTGACGTTTTTTGTTCTTTTCTCATCTAATGACCATTTTTTTGAGTAAACACTACTGTGGGCAAAATTTCTTTCGTAGATTAAAAAGTATGATGTGGAGACTGGAGCCTGAGACCCCACCTAAAATTTTCTTAAGCCAGATACGTTAGTTATTATTTATATATTTCATATGCTTCTAGCTATGATTTTATTTTTTTTTAACAATTGAATTTAGTCATGCAAATTGATTGTACTTAATATGGTATGGCTTCCTATAAGCTGTAAATATAAATTTTATTAAAATTTTAAAAATTTGCTTCTATTATCTACCCGCTGCATCGCGTGAGTCTCTACACTAGTAAAAATTAATGACGTGTCAGTAAATATCACACTAGTACCGCATTAGCCACACATTAATATCCAGTCGACTAAATAGGATTATGCGACTTGGTTACAATAATCTAAAGTTCGAACAAAGATTATAATAAATTAAAGTTTGAAGACCAAAGTATAACCCGTCTTACAGTTTGAGGACCAAAAACGTAATTTGGTGCTAAATTTTGTAAATAATTTCTTTTTGTCAAAATAGAATATTTTTGGGTAAATTTTTAATTTGCCTCTAAGTGATTTAGCTCATTTTTATTTTGCCACTCTATGGAACAAAAAATTACACTCAACTACTTTGTAGTTTAGCTCATTTTTACTTTGACATTCTGTGATAATAAAAGTTACACTTAACTATTCTCTGGTTATAAAAAAATTTACTTGGCTATCCTATTTCATAATTAATTTTTTTAGATAAAAAGAGAGATAAAATTACGAAATAGTTAAGTGCAACTTTTTAAGCCAAATCACTGGATGCAAATTGAAGTTAACCCAAAGATTTTTTAATTAGAATGTTTTTTTTTTTGAGAGATAGGTAGCACGCTATCCGCTTCATTTATTTCATTTAGAAATAAACTTAGCTAGAAATATGAATCAACTAGGATTCGAACTTGGGACCTCGGATACCAACCATCAAGTCCTTTGCCATTTACTCTAGGGACGGTCGGTTAATTAGAATGTTTTTTTTTATTGGATTTTAGAACAATAATTCTGCTTCTAAGTATAGTAGAAACACTGAAGTTCACTAGTTATGTCCTTTCTAGTTGAAACTAGTTGGAAAATCAACATTAAATAGGCCTTAAAAGAGTCCGGGTACTGTACTATCGATAGTATAAGAGTTTGGTGTTATCGAATTTTCTGCCATTAGATTTATCATTTTGACAATTTTCATCCGTTTGATCATACTATTTATCAACCATCCACTCAACCCTAGAGGACTACTAATTATTCTAATCGGAGACCACTATCATCTTAACCGCACACCCTTTCATCCAAGGGCCGGAAACCTAACAGCCCAAGCACTTTGTACTATTAATAGTTCTAGTATAGTTACCTGCGCGATGCGGTGGGTACACATTATCGAAACAATCATTATTTCTATAAACTAATTAATATTAGTTTAAATGGTCGGCAAAAATTGGTAAAAAACTATTAAAGATGACATTTTCATACTTATTAACTCAACAATCTATATAATCAAACTCAATAGTTTAGCGAAAAAAATAATAAGATTATAAGAAAGGACAAATACAAAATTTACAATTTGATTACACACAACAACTCAAATAAAAAAAATTGTTACAAGTTCAAGTGAGTGTTAATTGAAAATTAAATAAAATTGAGGGCCTATTTCAAATGGCCTATAGAGGATCTCTCAGTAAATATTTTTACCAATCCTTTTTTAATATTAAAAAAAAAAGCCAAACAAAGCCAAACTTGCACATCTCCGGGCCCAATTGTGCCCTTATGCCTGGCGAAATTTTGATGAGTGAATGAGCCCTGAAACTCCACAGAACATCTCATGAGCATCTACTACAAACCAATCTGAATTATAACAGAGATGTGTAACTTGAGTTACCTCTAACATGTATGTAACAGTCTCAAATCCTGAAAAAAAAAAAAAACATAATTAAACACAGCAACACCTGAGCAGAAGCAAATACCCTATAACATAAGAACATGGATAATAAGTTGTGATTTTTCAAAACCAACCTCTATGAGGGTGATTAGGAAACCCAGCGGAAGGAGAAATTGCAACAAAACAAATTGTAATTCAAGCGAAAAAAAAAAGCCCCAACTTAAAAGAAAAGGAATAGTTGAGAAAAATCCAGCAAAATTTGAAAGAATTTAATGATAAAAATTCTAAATTTGTTATCCAAATCGGAAAAAAAATAGGTTTTCACATCTTTCTAGAAACCAAAATATCTTCAAACTTATCCAGGAGAAGGAAAGGATCCAAGCTTCTCAGCTCAGGCCTGCAAATCACATAAACCCCATCAAATTAACACTCAAAATAGAAAAATCAAAAGGTACATATATATAAAAAAAAAGAATGAATTCATGAAAATGACTTTTTTTCTTTCACAAAAAGTAATTGATTCATCTGAAAAATCGATCTCGATCAGTCATTCAATGAATTACAAACTTTTATGTGAATTACCTTCTAATGCTTCTCCTCACGATGGCGTCTTGTCTATAAAAAAAAAAAAAATTAGCAAAATAATAAAAAAATGAAATGGTGACTATGAAAAGACAAAAATGTACTCAAAGTTGGTAGAGTAATCAATTATGATTATAATTACCATTAATTGATGAAACGTTAATGTAGATTACCATTAATTCATGAAATATTAATAGATATACCGGAGAGGAGAGGGGAGGGGAGGGGAGGGGAGGGGAAGGGTGGGGGAGATGAAGAGATGCCTAATTCAGTGAGAATTAAAGGAGAGAGAATTAATACGTTATTTGGGATTAATAGAATAGGTATAGGTATAGATTATCTATCTATTAACCTAAGAATGAAGGGTTTCTTGCCACGTGGCAAGAAATATTGTAGATTCATTATGTTTAATAGATTTAATAGATAGTAGTCTAATTCTTTAAAATGATTTTTTTACTGATCAAAGTCAGATAATTCTTACAATCTTTTCTCAAATTAAAAGATCAAGAACAATACTTGAGCTTTCATATAGTGCAATTTGAGATGGCATGAAAATTTTAAAAATTTATATTTTAATATCTATCCTGATAATATATTTGATATTTGCATGTTCTTGTAAAAATTCACTATAACAGATTTGTTGTCAAATTATTGTGCAATCTAATTAACAACGTATTATGTCAATAATTAAAAATATGTAGAGTAACTAAGCATGAACGGTGTCATGATAGATGATATAAGCCACTCCTGCGAATCAAGAATCATCCAACGATCATGTTATAACAATAATTGTTAAATATGTCTCGAATTCTAGTATCGCAAGGTCTTCTAGCCCTATTCTGTTTTAATTATCCCATTAAGTTAAGTTTAGATTATGCCTAATTTATCGAGATATTCCTAATCTTAGTGGGTTTGTATTCCTAATCGTATTAGAATTTAGCCACTATTATAAATATACCCTTTCTGCTATTGATTTAGTGCGGAAGATAAGAGAGAGAATATGGGTGTATTTTTTGGGATTAGAGTTTTGTGAGAGGGGCATATTTTGTACACACTTTGATTATAATGAAGATCTCCGCTCCGTCTTCGCCCGTGGACATAGGCCGTTGGCCGAACCACGTAAATATTGTGTGCTTTATTTTTCTTCTCTCTTTCTCGGATCTCTTTTGGTATTTTCGCATCCGACGAACTAGATCTTCTCGGTTTTAGTTCTAACAAACTGGTATCAGAGCCGGAGTGTTCGTTTGGGTGTTTAAGACGTCGACGAATTTGAGATCGAGAAGTTTGATCGCTCCAGCAGTTTCGCTCTACGACAAGTTGTCGTTCTGATGCAACAGAGGTTGCAAAAGGCGTAGTTGGAGATGAGAAGATTGGCACTTCAGAGAATCCCGCGGATTTGCTCATTAAGTTTTTAGGCGATCAAGGTCAAGTATTCCGTAAACTTGTTCGCATGTGCAGTAGCACTTCAGGAGCTCTTGGGATTTTGGTGGAGAAGACATAGAATTCAAGCCAAGGTGGAGATTGTTAAATATGTCTCGAATTCTAGTACCGCAAGGTTTTCTAACCATATTCTGTTTTAATTATCCCATTAAGTTAAGTTTAGATTATGCCTAATTTATCGAGATATTCCTAATCTTAGTGGGTTTGTATTCCTAATAGTATTTAGATTTAGCCACTATTATAAATATACCCTTTCTGCTATTGATTTAGTGCGGAAGATGAGAGAGAGAATATGGGTGTATTTTTTGGGATTAGGGTTTTGTGAGAAAGGCATATTTTGTACACCACTTTGATTATAATGAAGATCTCCGCTCTGTCTTCGCCCGTGGACGTAGGCCGTTGGCCGAACCACGTAAATATTGTGTGCTTTATTTTTCTTCTCTTTTTTCTCGGATCTCTTTTGGTATTTTCGCATCCGACGAACTAGATCTTCTCAGTTTTAGTTCTAACAATAATTAAAGCTGAAAGGTAGAGCAAGTGGCATGAATAGTGATGAAGTAGGTAAATCTGGTCAATTTAATAAGATACATGAATGAAGTATGATGGAATAATTAAGTAGAATACCACTTTATCGACTTCAAATTGAAGCACCCACTTATATATCAGATATATCTGAATCCATGACTCCACCAATCCCTCAAGGAGTCACCGAGTGTCAATATAAGCCACCACATATCCATAACACCAATTGATACACACAAACCGCACTTAAGTGCACAACGACATACTCTGAACATCAATTTTGCAATCCAACTTTTGAAACAAGAACAACCCATGAGGCAACTCTGCAAGAGTCTAAACGGCCCCCAGACATCAAGTCGACAACTACCGGCAACACTAAGTTGCCAACAAAACGAATTGGTGTGATCAGAATATTAGTTTCTTTAACTAATTTTTGAATCTCGCCCAAACCATTGCTTAACCCATTGAGACTTGCAATCAGCCCTTGGAGTGCCCCGAGCCATGCCGTAGGTGTCTTTAGACCACCTGCTATCCCAACATACACCAATTTAGATGTTAGGACAGTCGTATGTAAACTGCACAACAACCGAAGTTTTAGTCCCATGTCACGCCCCGAGGTCGATTTTAAAAGTCTTTTATTAATGAATACCATTTTTGAAATCAGAGTTACAAAAAACGTGCCATTTTTTTTTTCAACCTGGCCCAAGTGACGTATAGACCCGCCACGAATACAAAGTTTCTCTGTCCACTCGAACAGAGTCTCCTTTGTATTTGCACGGCGTACCAAAAACAACATCAGGATCACAACAACAACTTACATTCACCAATCCACAAATAATTCATGCGATGCATTTCCATACAGCTAGCGATCCTTAGAGATGATGCATGCCTCTAAACACTCCTTAGGTGCTGGATGATGTGATGCATAGTACCATAGTCATCCTATTTAAAAGTGCTCCCCACCCGGAAGCTTTGTTTTCAAACGCTATTTAATCATTCATAAAAACCATTCGAAAATCTTTTTAAAATTGCTTCCTAGTCGGAAACTCCGTTTTGAAAACCGACTACCTCGAGGGGTAGAGAACCACAAAGTATAAATACATAATTCCAAAACCGAAGATCCATAAACTCCAATTGCAAGCATTGTAGTAAATCATCAACTAGAACTAATTCACCAATATCCAAACATTCATAGTGATCATCTAACTGAACTATTTAATTATTAATTTACTAAATGCAGAAATAAAACATAACTAGAGTGATGGTCGCTACTGCAGTTTAGCTAGTACGCCCTCCCGTCGCGCCCAAAAGCCAACTCCTCGCCCGAGTCACCTAGGGAAATGGGGGGGTGATCACAATCAAGATTTCCTAGTGGGTACGACAGAGCCACGAAGGCAAGTCATAATCACCGAAAAACAAAGAAGGTAAAGTAAACAAGGTACAGGATACTGTGATACGAAAGAAAACTACAATAGCTATAACAGGTATGATAAGAAGCAAGTAATAAAAATTGCTACTATAAGGAATACAATGCTGAGCATGTCTCAAGGTAATCAAACCACAACCAAACCTAATCTGGTGCCTGCCATATTGTTCCGCAAACCTCAAGCGTTGCCTGTCACATTGCTTGCACCGACCTGATTCACCTGTCCACTGGACGACCCATCCGGATAAGTACACCTCCGGTCGGTGGCCAAACCGACCTGGTGTCAATGAATACACCCAAGTGCTATGACTAAATCATGCTGATATGCTCAATGCAAAAGCCGGCAGGAAGCCGGTGCCTTAGCCGAAGCTAGATATAAGGGCGTACAACGCCAAACCACGATCAACCAGATCGAAACACACGACAAAGGAGTCGATATGTTGCCTGGACCCAAGGTCCACATAGATACAATATATATATGCAAGCCTGCTCTACATGTCCATCAACAACAATTATCATGCAATCAATAGGTATAGATAAACGAGCGATAACAAAGCAACCGACAAGTAGAGACTACAATGCTGATATAGAAGAACAGAGAAAAGTGAAACGATCTCACCGACTACCAGCTCGAAGCACCCACCTGTCACAATCGCGCCGGAAATCTGGGTGCGCAAGGAGTCTACCGAACCTAAGAAGATCCACCGAGTCAGTAACTAACCCACAAATCTAGAGTACATGACACACAAACCCCACACAAATCCCCGAAATCGGTTTTCCTAAAACCAATCACCGTAACTCGCCGGAAGTCCCGAAAACCACACCGGGACGTCGTCGGAACCCACTAAGTGTCCCGAAACTCACCGAATCGTGCCACGAGTCACCCGCTACCACAAAACACGTCGATTTGGATGTCTTGGCAGCAAACACAAGAATACATAACTAAACAATTATCGCTGGACAATTGTTCGGATCCGGGTTCTCGGAAGTGTCAATTTCGATACCGGAACCCACCGTCGCTCACCCGTCATCTCCGAACCCACGATATGACGATGGTGATCAGCCGACAAGGCAACTCTCGGGGCAAACAAACACCGTTGGATGAAATCTGAATCGAAACCGCGTTCTGTCGGTGAATTTCGTCGAAAAACGCACCAAAACGACCTCCGATTTCTGCGAATGCTAACGGACCTTGTACGATCAGTCCAGAGGTCACTTACCACACGCACGTACTGCCCACAGTAGCCACAAGATGGAAAATTGCATAAAAGTCCCTAAATTTAAATAAATCCTATCATTTTTTGTAAATCGGGTGATTTTGTGGCTCGTTAACACAAACCGAGGACTTCTGAGGTCCTGTGAGACACGTACTAACAGGTCTTGATGTGCCGAAGGCCGTGCTCACGATCCGTAGCACAACTACTCACTGTGGGAGGCGCGGGAGCGACCCGAACATTCAGTGAACAGCGCGCACTCGGGGAATACTGCGCCGAAAACGCAACTTCGGAAGCCTCTGATCCAAAATGAGGTGAGCACTATGATCAGCACTAACTAGCAATCACTGCGCTCACCTCCGGAGGCATCGGGACAGCCTCGGATCGGCGAAAAAATAAGCACGAACCCAAAACTATATGCAGACAGCACTAACTAAGCTCATTGGGCAGAAGGGGCTCGGATCCGGCCGGCAACGGCTAGGCAGCGGGCGCGCCGGCGGTAGGAGGGCGCGGCTGGTAGAGGAAGGTCGCCGCTCACTCGAGTCGCCGACGGGAGGCAACTGGAGAGGCGGGCGGCGATGCCATAGCCCGCATGGGGAAAGAGAAGCCTGGGCACGGCTTCTCCGGTGACGGCGACCTCGGGGCGACGCCGATCAGCGGCGAGGGTCCCCCGGGGTCCCAAGGAGGAGAAGGGAGGCGGCGAGCGATGGCGACGGTGGCCCGAAGCTCAAGCGTGGCCGCTCGAGCTCGGCTCGGTCTGAGGGTCACCGCGACGATGCCCTAGGCGTGCGGCGACGGCGGTGACCACTGCGGCCGGAGGCGAGGGTGCCGGAGGGTCGCGAGGAAGGCCGCGGTTGCAACTCCGGGCAACAATGGCACGGGGAAGAGGATGCGGGGTCAGCTCTGCCCGAGCTCGTCGAGGAGGACTGCCAGGCTGCAGCAATGCGACGGCGGCACTCGAGGTGGCTGCAGTCGGCGGGGGAGGTCGTCGGGGCTCCGGGAGAGGCGGCAGGGGCGGTCTCAGGCGGCGGTAGCGCGAGGGGAGAGGTTGCAAGGTCACCTCGGCCGGGCTACACCAAAGAAACTGCAGGCTGTTGGGGCAGCAGCGACGGTGCGCGGGGGCAACGGCGACCAGCAGGGGAAGCTTCGACAGGGTCGGGGCGACACCGACGAAGAGCAGGGAGGCAAAGCCGTCTCGGACTTCCTCCCCAACCCGAGAGAAAAGGAGAGAGATAGAGACGGAGAGAGAGGATAAGAAGGAGAAAGTGATGGTGATGGTGGCCGCGGCTTGCCGGCCGGGGCTGGGTCGGCGGCGGCCGGGGGCGCGCGGCGCACGAGGTAAGGGGGAGGTAGGACGGCTAGGTCAGGTGGGGGATAGGGTTAGGGTTTGCATGGTGCACAACCCTAGGTGACTACATATATAAGGACTCGTTTTGCTCAAACGTCCCCCAATCTCAGATATTTTAAACCAAGTCCCTCACAGCACGAGTAAAACGCGCGAACACACCCCCAAATTCAATTTCAAGCAAAACGGTACATAAAATGTAGAACTTTTCGCAAAATTACCGTTTTGCCATCTAAGACCCTTCCTCGATCAATGCACGATATTAGAAGATCCGTCTGTCAGATTTGCGAACGGATCGTACTAGTGCGATCAGCACGACAGCGACAACAAACTCACAATTTTGTTTCGCCTGGTTCGGTCCCAGATTCGCGACAAAACCCAATCTCTCTCCGAAAGGCAAAACTACACATAAATACATAGAATATATGTATCTCCAGTTATCTCGAAATCCGTGCATCAAACCTTAAATCCGTCAGCACCAATGGTTTCGAAATAGTCGAACCATTAAAAACGAGCTATTGGATCGCTATGAACGGAGTCCGATACGCGCCAGAAACCATCTCTACTCTTTGGCCTCTCCGGAAATCCATGTTACTATTCACTTTAAGTGAAAAGTAAAAGTCGTGTAACTTTTCCATTCAAACTTGTTTTCCCCCGAAACTTGACAAGTGCTTTTGTAATTAAAATACATACAAAAACATCATCAACAAAGAGTTTAGCTACACTGCCAAATCTCAGTCCTTACATCCCAAAACTAGGCCACAACGGGTTCCAACGTACGCCAATCTGGGCGCAGGAACCGGCACCGGAACACTAGCTGCTAATGTCAACCAACGAGAACCCTTCAAAACACATCCCGTGAATTATGGAGTCCAAATGCACAACAAATGCATTGAAACAGTGGAGTTTCCGCAGATATATTATAATGCATCGTTTGGATGGGGGATAAGGAGAGGGATAACCCCTTATCCCCCCTTTATACCCAAATGCAAATTTTTTATCCGAGAATACTAGTTCTTGGGTACCTGAAATAAGCTGGTATAACTATCCTCACCAACACTTCTATTTTCTATATATAACTACCCACCATTTTTCTTTTCTTATTCCATACTATCTATTCAAACGCTATTTTTCTTATCCCCATACTTGTACCTATCTTTTGTAATAGCTAGTTTTTGCTTATACCCGAATCAAACGCTACTTAAAGTTGTCGTTTTTAGCAACAGGACGGCATGGGACTATATGATCACTCTCAAGGATTATTTTCACTTAGAATGTGATTAAAATGGAGATTCGACCAGTGGCACGCATGTTCATGCACTCCCCAACCCCACAATTTGGTTAAAAAGGCTTAATTTTTGTATCTCAAACACTATTTTAGTGTTGGAATGTGCACACAACCTTTGTTCTACCCCAAGGTGGTTCCAACATCACATCACCACAAAAAACATGATATGAATTTTTTGATAGTCTAACAACATGTCATCGGTGGTCGAGATACATGCGTATGCACGTCATTGGTGGTCGACAATCTATACATTGACAATTCATATACACATCAATCTAAATACTCTTCCTCCTCTTATATCTATTGCTAATATATATATATATATATATATATATATATATATATATATATATATGTGTGTGTGTGTGTGTGTGTGTGNATATACACATCAATCTAAATACTCTCCCTCCCCTTATATCTATTGCTAATATATTTTCTTTTTTTTGAATTTTTCTTTCTTTCCTATTACTAATATATCTTTTTTTTTAGTAATTTAATTTTTAGCTAGATTTACTTTTTTTTAATTAAAGATCTTAAAGTCTCAGCCTAATTGTTTTCCTTTTCATTATCTTTAATTTCTTCCTAAACAAGTTTCATAATTAAATTCAAATTATATTTTCGTTTCTTTAGTTAACATATTTTAATAATATGATTTTTCTTTACATATAATATACTAACACCTTCTATCAAATTTTAATATATAAATGTTACATTAATTGGCTATACCTGCACATACCCAATGTATAAAAGTATATCACACCTCTAAAAAGCTCATGAATTGAAATTAGAATTCAATTCATATTCTATGAAGTTAAAAAAAAAAATTACAAAATTCATAAATATAACCATGCCTCTATGACACTATATATTTTGAGCATCTACTTACCAAATTCATCTAACTTTTTTTATATGGTTAATTTTTATGTTCATTTAATGCCTAGATATTATGATTTTAAAAATTTATAAATTTTAATGTATAATTTTTTAAAATCAAATGTTAAATATTAAATGTAGTGTATAAAATATGCAAAAACTTTTCAAAATATGAGCGATAGGATTCAAAATTCTCCCAAAATTGTATTAATATTTTTACGATCTTCTTCAAATCAATTTGTGTGTGTATATATATATATATTTATATTTGAGGGTATAAAAAAATGTTAAAATTTTTGTCCAAATTAAGTCCAATTAATTTGAACAATAATAATTGGGGAATAGTAGTACAGTTAGTCTATATTTCAATTTCATTAATAATTTTAAATTAATATATATTTTAGAGAAAAATTATTTGATTTTTTATCACGTGCATTGCACGTGCATATGACTAGTTATATAGAAAATATTAACTTTGTTAAAATATTATTATANTATATATAGGCTGAATGGGTAACCTGAGTTTAGTTAAAATTGGGACAATATTGCTTGCCCATAAAAACAAGCCCAATAGACAAACAAAAGGGCAAAATTCTATTAAATTTACACT
Organism: Ananas comosus; assembly: GCF_001540865.1. Taxonomy (NCBI): domain Eukaryota; kingdom Viridiplantae; phylum Streptophyta; class Magnoliopsida; order Poales; family Bromeliaceae; genus Ananas; species Ananas comosus. The sequence continues at coordinate 5,689,920 of NC_033639.1, read as the reverse complement.
CTCTCCCTCTCTTTCTTTCACAGAGCTCTAAATCTCTAATCTCTCTCTCTCTCTCTCTCTCTCTCTCTCTCTCACCCCAAGCGGCCAAGCCTAAAGCCTCCCAAGTTACCAAGTAACAGCACTCACCCACTGTTGCTTACATTGCAATTAATTGTGTGCTTGAGAAAATATACAAAATATTTTTAAGGTAAAAAATTATTGTTTATACAAAAATTTGATTTTAGTTATCTATGATTAGATAGTTTAATCCAATATTTACTTATATAATATATTCATTTTTTGACCGCATAAATGAAAAGGAATAATATGGAGATTGAAGTCGGAAGAGAAGACATGCGAGGCTGAAAAGATTAGATATTCAACTCATAAGTTATTTTTCTTCATATTATAATACCATATTTCATATAATTATTTTGTATTTTGAATTATTAGACATGTTTTTGTATCAAATTGTAGATAATGTTCTATACAAATTAAACTATTGATCGTACGATGTTGAGAATTTCAAGCAGCTCGTCTAGGGCTTAAGCTCGTTCGACTCGAAATTAGGCTCTCTCGAGCTCGGCTCGAATTAATTTCAAGCCAAGCTTGAGCCTAAATTTAGACTCTGTTGAGCCAATTAGGCGCGGACAGGTGGTACGCCGATATTCCATCTAAAGGTGGCAATCTTGCTGTACACCGGGAGCATCGGAAGGGTTTTTAAGGAACGAACCGCCGCGCAAATTAAGGGAGGTTACAGTAACCGCAAGCAGTTGCAAGCGATTCCGATCGGCTGAAAGTGGTCCGAAAAATCAGGAATAGTGGCCGATCATGTATAGGTAATAACTGATCACAATGGGCGATCTATAAATAGGTCAATAACGCCTTAAAAGGGGTCTTTTTCCTATGAACAAAAGACCGCCCTTATTTCCTTGCAATTTTCTGCATTTTCTAGGAGTAGCCTACTTGTAACTTTTATTTTTCCGCATTTATTGTTTTTCCCTAGGAGTAGTTCCTAAGTTGATCAACCGAGTCTGTATGCCATCCGGCACACTCAACCCTTGTACTTTTCCTCAAGCTTAATTTCTAAGGCTTTCGGCTCTTCAAGCCGACCAACTAGTATGTGTTTCTTCTATTCGGCTCATCTACCGAGTCAAATTTGTAGCTGGTCCGTACATTCGACTCATTCCAGCCGAATCGAATCTTTAATAGAGTTTTCGAACTCGGCTGATCCGATCCCTCATCAGCCAAATCGCTTGATCCAGTCAAAGGGCGCAAACTTCGAGAGTCACTATCCGCAGCCGTTTTTCATCCCGACACGCTCCCCGAGGAGGATCTTTAACTAGGTCAAGGGTCAGGAAATTCAGCACATAACAATTGTTGGCATGCCCGATGGGACACATTTAAGGTAATTTTTATTATTTATTGATATAATGGCTAATGAAGGGCACCATTTCAACCGGCTTATAGACCGACTGTTGTTAATGCCGGTCAACAACCAGAGATAGTATGGGGGTTACCACCTCCTCCACCGATAGCAGCATATCAGCCCCAAAATGTAGGGGCTAGGGCTAGGGGGCAGGCTCCAAATATTCAAGGAGTAAACCCCGTAGTATAAAATTTCGGTCTACCGCAAGGACCGAATATAGCACAAGCACAAGTTCCCGTACTAGGGAACAATAATGAAATATATGCCCAGATTAAGGAAGCCATCCGAAATACTTTCGGAGTAGGCGCAAGGCCGGCAATGCGGCTTGTGTTCAGATCTCCCTATCCGGCAAATATTGATGCAGAACATCCTTACCCGGCAAACTCGAAAATGCCGAAGTTTGATAAGCTTTCCGGAGATGAGACCGAAAATACGGTCGAGCATGTTGCACGGTTTACAGCACAATACCGAGAGGCTGCAGCAGATCTATTTGTTACGTACCTGACTCGGCGCAACCCGTCGATGATGAGATATCGCTGAGATGAAGGACGGCGTCGAGGATGATGATGCACGTAACCACTTGCCTCGGATGTATCGGATCAGAATTGGGTATTCGATAAAGTAGATGAAAAGGATAGAAAGAAGAAGATAGGAAGAAGAGAATAGAAGAGATGAGAAGAGGTAGGATTAAGAAGGGAGATTACGAGTTATAAGAGATGTTGAGAAAGAAGAAATTTCATTAATCTGCCTGCCTCCAATCTCTGTTACACGCTGCCTTTTTATTGCTACAAGAATAGAAAATAAAATAAAAACCCTAACTCTAAGTGGGCTTCAATCCTCCCTTCGCGGCCCATCCCTTCACAGATATGAATTACTCCCCTGGGCATCCGAAAGGTTGCTTGTGAGCCTCAGCTGGGCTTGTTTGGACCAAAACTGCATGATAAGCGGGTAATCGGTTCGCGGGTCCGCCTACTCCGCACTATCCACAACCGGGCGGGGCTTGGGTTCGTGTTTTGCCTCCGATCCAGAAATCTGCCCATCCGACCCGCAAGGCTTCCATCTTCCCCAACCTTAGATCTTGTCGGACCTCTTTCTCCCTTCGGCCTCCCTCACTCTGATGCCTCTCCCCCATGAGCATGGTTCCAGAAGGTTGAAGCTCCCTATCCTGTGGAATGAAGCAAAGAAAAGCTAAGCCTCATCTCACTTGTACTTATTCTACTAGACCTCCTCACTAATACTACTCCTAATCCTCCCACTGTGCTTGGCAGGCGTAACAATCCCCCCCTCTTAACACGATCCTTGTCCTCAAGGATCAAAAGAGGAAAACTGACTTTTGAGGAGCCAGTAATCTTCCCAAGTTGCCTGTTCCGCCGGCAGATTTGCCCACTTCACCCGCACTTCAGTTACAGCCCTGTGCCCACGCTTCACCGTTCTTTTCTCCAAAATCTCCTCGGGTTCCGCTCGCACTTCATCCTCTTCCCCGATTTTCGGTACCCTCGGTGACGCTTGAGTTGCTAACGGGGGACTCTTCTTTAGAAGGGAAACATGAAACACGGGGTGAACCCTTGACCCTTCAGGTAATTCCAACCTATAGGCGACAGGACCGATACGCTCCAGTATCTTGAAACGACCAAAAAATCGTCCGGTAAGCTTCACATTCCTTCTTATGGCCACTGTGGTTTGCCGATAAGGTTGTAATTTAAGATAAACCCAATCTCCCACTAAATATTCCTTCTCTTTCCTGTGCTTGTCTGCTTGCTGCTTCATCCTACTCTGAGCTACCTGTAATCGGTCCCTTAATTCCTTCGTCAACCTTTCTCTCTCTGCTGCCCACCCTTTGAATTCCTGAGAGGTAGCTGTATCCTTGGCGGCCACCAGGTAATTCGGGGGAGGTTGCCCATACAAGGCCTCGTAGGGGGTCATTCCCAATAATGAATGGAAGTTCGTATTATACCACCATTCCGCCAACGCTAGCCACGCGTGCCACTTCTTCGGATGTTGAAAACACAAACATCTCAAATAAGTTTCCAAGCACCTATTAACTCTCTCAGTTTGCCCGTCGGTTTTCGGATGATAAGCGGAACTCATGTGTAGTTTGGTCCCCAAGGACTGGAAAAGCTCCTTCCAAAACTGACTGACGAATATCGTATCTCTATCAAAAATGATACTTTTCGGACACCCATGAAGTTTGCAGATTATTTCCATGAAAGCCTTAGCTACATCTGCTGCGAAAAAAGGGTGTTTAAGTGATATGAAGTGTGCGTATATTTTGTAAGTCGGTCGACCACTACCAGTATAGTATCTCACCATTCTGATTTGGGTAGAGATTCGATGAAATCCATACTTATATCTTCCCAAATTTTGTGAGGAATAGGTAAAGGCTACAATAACCCAGTGTATGGAGTGCCATCCACCTTGTTTTGAGTGCACACAGTACATCTTTTGACCCAATCCTCCACGTCCTTTTTTAGTCTTGGCCAAAAAAAATGCTGTTTAATTCTTCTATAGGTATTTTGGATACCTGAGTGGCCACCCAAAGCCGAGTCATGCATTTGACCTAGAATGTTCTCTCTCATTGGACCAATGTTCCCGATATATAACCTCCCTTTATAGTGCAGCAATTCATTGCCATAAGAATAATGCCCTTGGATGGTCGGTTGTAAAATCAACTCGTGTATCAGCGTCTCACAATGTTGGTCACCTTTGTAACTTTCCACGACCTCTCAGACCCAAGCTGGAATACCCGCCGATATGGCTAAAGTAACTCCCTCCTCTTCTCTTCTGGATAACGCATCGGCAGCCACATTCTCTTTACCCTTCTTATATTGAATGATGTAATTTAGCCCCATCAGCTTAAGCATGCCTTTCTGTTGCATTGGCATGGAAATCCTTTGTTCCAATAGATGCTTCAAACTCTCGTGATCTGTTTTAATCACAAAAGTACTAGTGCTGATATAGTGCTTCCACTTTTGCACGGCCATTAATATCGCTAGGAATTCTTTTTCATATGTCGACAGCCCCAAATGCTTACTACCAATGGCCTTGCTCAGATACGCTATGGGTCTTCCTTGTTGGGACAACACTGCCCCTATTCCAGTCCCGCAAGCATCAACTTCGATAGTGAAAGGGTCTCCAAATTTAGGCATGGCGAGTACCGGAGCCTTCGTCATGGCCCTCTTCAATTCTTCGAATGCTATTTGGGCTTCTTCCTGCCACCCAAACTGATCCTTCTTTAATAACTCGGTCAAGGGTTTACTAATCTTCCCATACCCTTTAATGAACTTCCTATAATACCCGGTGAGTCCTAGGAATCCACGAAGTTCTTTGACGGATTTTGGCACGGGCCAATTGGTCATCGCCTCAATCTTTGATGGATCTGTCGCCACTCCTTCCTCGGAAATAATGTGACCTAAATACTCCACCTGGTTCTGCCCAAATAGCATTTACTCCGTTTAGCGTAGAATTTATTCTTCCGCAACTCCTCCAATGTGGTACGCAAATGTCTTACGTGATCCTATAAACTTTCATTGTAGATTAGAATGTCATCAAAAAACACCAATATGAATTTTCTAAGATAAGGTTCAAAAGTAAAATTCATTATGGCTTGGAAAGTGGCTGGGGCATTTGTCAGGCCGAATGGCATGACTCGAAACTCATAATGCCCTTGATGTGTGCGGAAAGCTGTTTTGGGAATGTCGTCAGGATTCATCCTAATCTGGTGATAGCCCGATCTGAGATCTATTTTGGAAAAATACTTTGAACCTCCCAATTCGTCTAGCAAATCATCGATAATAGGTATTGGAAACTTGTCTTTCACCGTGCATTTGTTAAGTTGCCGATAATCTATACACATTCTCCAGCTTCCATCCTTCTTCTTGACCAATAGGGCGGGGGAGGCGAAAGGACTATTACTCCTCTGAATTATCTCATGGCTCAATAATTCCTTTATCTGCTTTTCAATCTCCTCTTTCTGATCAAACGAATACCGATATGGTCTAACATTAACTGGGGCCGTGTTGGGCTGTAGAGGGATTTTATGATCCTGGACGCGGGGTGGTGGTAACTCTTTGGGCTCTTCGAACACATCCTGGAACTGCTCTAGCACCTGTTGGATCTCTGGAAGCATGTTTATTTCCTGTACAAGTTCTTCTGATACTGCTTGGTGCCTGAGAAGATAACATTCGCCTTTCTCTACCTCCTGTCTCCATTGGGCTGCAGATATTAATCTTAACTTAGCTCCTTCCTCCATTTCTTTTAACTCTAGCTTCTGTCCATCTTTAGTGATTGCTACTGAGTTGGATACGAAATCGAAAGTTACCAATCAATAGGATTTCAGCCAATCAATTCCAAGCACCATGTTAGAACCTTCGATCCTAATTACCCTCAAGTCGGTTCGAAATGTGTGTCCTTGCATAATCCAAGTGAAACCTGGGCATCTTAACTTACTCAAAACTTTGTGCCCGTTCGCTACCGTTACCGTCAAGGGTGAAGCTGCTTCCATTCGGGCTCCTATCTCCTTGGCCACTTGCAGGTCGATGAAACTGTGCGTGCTTCCCGTATCTATCAAAATAGTAAGAGTCCGATCGTTTGTTTTTCCACATATCTTGATGGTATCTTGGGGTACTTCTCCACTTAATGCATGTACGGAAACCCCTATCTCCTGCTGCTCTTCTCTGTCAGGTATAATTTCTGTTTTTTCTCCTTCTCTCTCGCTGACCGCCCCCTCGCTATCCCCTGTTTGCAAATACTCTTCATCATACACCTCCATGATGTTGTCAGTAGCTTGTAGGATACTCAGCGACTTGTTTGAGCATACGTGTCCAGGATGATATTTATCTCCGCACCGAAAGCATAACCCCGCAGCTCAGCGTTGCTCTGTTAACTGCTTGTTGATCGGGTATTGATTTGCCGTAGTTTTGTTCTGACTTTGGTTCGATTGCTTGTTTCCCTCCGAACTCCTATACAACGAGGTTGATTGATAGGTCCCCACAGATGTTTTGGGAGTGTATCTATTCTTTCGGTTGATCACATTGAGAGCCTTTTCATGTAACTGTGCTTGTTCGTGTGCTTCTTCTAGCATGTTCGGGTGAGTGATGTCGAGAAAGGGAACTAGTTCTTCCTTGAGCCCATTAATATAGCACGCAATAAAATATTCTTCCGTTAAGTGGGGATTGTAGTGAAGTAATTGAAACCTTAACTCTTCGAACCTTTCCTGATATTTCTCACATGTTCCCGTGTGTTTCAAATTGCTGAATTCGCGGATCAGGTATCTCTCCCCCAATTGCGCAAACCTCCGGCACACCGCTTCGGTAAATTCATCCCAGGACACCGTTTGTTTATTAACAAAATAACCTTGCTTCCATGTTCTTGCCTTGCCTGTCAGGTGCATCGTTGCTACACTCAACCATTGATGTTGAGGTATTTGATACAATTCGAAATATTGTTCGCAATTTCCGATCCAATTTCTAGGATCCTTTCCATCAAAATAAGGAAAATCCAACCGAGGGTACGGTAAGTACTGATGTTGATTAAAAGTTCGATTGCTCCACGGTGAGGCGTGCTCTTCCTCTATATCATTCGTTCTAAACGGAATGGGTAGAATACCTTTACCTTTTTCCTCTCTGATCAGTAACGGCGTGTTGCTACTTCCAGGCCGGAACTTGCGGTCAGAAGAGGGCGCTTCGGCTTGAGTCTTGAGTGTGGGGGACGGAGCGGTCATAAGCTTCAGCAGCTCCTCATGCCTCCTGTTTGCCTCGGTTTGCAGTAACTCAAACTGTTTTTGCCCCGTGTCCCTCACTTCGGTTATTCGTTGGGTAAGCGCTTCTATGTTGGCTTGATGTTCCGTTCCCAACTGCTGGTATTTCTCCTCTAATGCATGGATGTGATCACTAATATCTCTTAGTCGGGTCCCTTCGGCCATATCTATATCCTCCAAATACTCTTTTGGATTGAATTTGAACTTATTGCCTCGCTTACCCCCAATCTTGTTGTGTTGGTAGAACTAGTTATGGGGGGTTCTATGAACGGAAGAATTGTGACCCGGTAATTTGCCTCGGATGACCCAAAGCGCCTGCGGTATGGATTAATCTGAGGAGTGAGGGGGTTTTCCTCAGATCGTATGGCCAGTCCCGGCTATTGTATGGTAATTTCCTTTGTCCAACTCTGATCTCAGTACAGAATCGATAGCGCGGAATTCTTATACGCGATTAAACTCAACGATGCTCAGATCGGAGTTAGGAAGCGATTCTACCATACAGGGCCCTGGGATCAGACTGCTCTGATACCAATTGTTACGTACCTGACTCGGCGCAACCCGTCGATGATGAGATATCACTGAGATGAAGGACGACGTCGAGGATGATGATGCACGTAACCACTTGCCTCGGATGTATCGGATCAGAATTGGGGTACTCGGGTAAAGTAGATGAAAAGAATAGAAAGAAGGGAATAGAGGAGATGAGAAGAGGTAGGATTAAGAAGAGAGATTAAGAGAATTAAGAGATGATGAGAAAGAAGAAATTTCATTAATCTGCCTAAGAAGAATCTCTGTTACACGCTGCCTTTTTATTTGCTACAAGAATAAAAATAAAAAAAAAACCCTAACTCTAAGTGGGCTTCAATCCTCCCTTCGCGGCCCATCCCTTCACAGATATGAATTACTCCCCTGGGCATCCGGAAGGTTGCTTGTGGGCCTCGGCTGGGCTTGTTTGGACCAAAACTGCATGATAAGCGGGTAATCGGTTCGCGGGTCCGCCTACTCCGCACTATCCACAACCGGGCGGGGCTTGGGTTCGCGTTTTGCCTCCGATCCAGAAATCTGCCCATCCGACCCACAAGGCTTCCATCTTCCCCAACCTTAGATCCTGTCGGACCTCTTTCTCCCTTCGGCCTCCCTCACTCCGATGCCTCTCCCCCATGAGCATGGTTCGAGAAGGTTGAAGCTCCCTATCCTGTGGAATGAAGCAAAGAAAAGCTAAGCCTCATCTCACTTGCACTTATTCTACTAGACCTCCTCACTAATACTACTCCTAATCCTCCCACTGTGCTTGGTAGGCGTAACACTATTTTTAAAATTAAGATTATTTAACACTTCTTTAACCAAGACAGCTTTCACTTGATATACAAGTCTACCGACTAATTCCGTCCGAGATTGGGATGAATTAGAAGAAAATTTTCATGAACAATTTTATAGAATAGAACCGGAATTATCGGTTGCCGATTTGGCTCGGTTCAAACAGAGGACAGTTGAATAGGTTGAAGAATATTTGAACCGATTTAAGACGGCTAGGAGCCGTTGTTTTGTCAGGATGCCGGAGTCAGAGTTTGCCAAAATGGCATTCAATGGCTCACACTTCAAAATAAAAGATCATTTTGAAGATAAATACTTTTCAAATCTTTTTGATTTGAGAGTTCGGGTTGCTCAATACGAGCAATTCCGAAAACGGAATAGTGAGGATCGGCCCAAGTGGAGCCGAAACAAAGATTGGAACAAAGGGAAAGAGAAAAACTTCTCTTTTCTAAAAGAATCTTCGGCTCAAGAGGAGCCGAATTCGTCTGAAGAGATTGATGATTCGGCTGATGAAGCCGAAATATTATGCAGCCGAGATGGTTAGAAACCGCCAACCATATAAATGCGCTTTGCTGAAGTCCGCTAAATCAAGCGAGGCAACAACACGCGTTTCGGCATATACTTATTCTTTTGACTTTTCAAAGACCGATTTAATCTTTGATCGGTTATTAAAAGATGGAAGAATTCAATTACAGGATGGTCAAACTGTACCCCCTGGAGAAGAATTAAAAATAAGAAGATATTGTAAATGGCACCATTCATGGAGCCATAAAATAAATGAATGTACTGTCTTTAAAAGACAGATTCAAAAAGAGATCAATGAGGGTCGGCTAATCTTTGCCGATCAAGAAAATAAAAATATGGAAATTGACAAAAATCCATTTCCGTCGCGGGTCAATATGGTAGACGTCAAGGGAAATGCAACTGCGAACAAGAAGACCGCTAAACACGTCGCATACGTAAAGAGAACTCTTCTGCTCTGCATAAGATGCAAAGCCCAAATTACAAAGAAAGATTGGAAAGTCATCATCAACGAAAAGAAAAAGAGCAATAAATAGAGAGAGATGATGGCCTTTCCGGAGGAGTGGGAAGAAATTCCTGAAGGAGATGAAAAGTCGGAGGATAGCTCAGACGAAGCCTCCAATGAATCTGAACCAGAAGTTGATTCGGTTCAAAACAAGGACTTATTGATGGAGAAAGTCCTGCGCGATTATTATAATAACAGAAGAGAGGAACATCATAGCCGATGGAGTTATCCAAAGAAACCATTCGGCTCGAAACAGAGATTTCCTGAGTACCGGCCACACTGGCAGCATCAAGCCAGGCCGAGACAAGAACGGAAATTCGAAGGAATGACCAAGGGAGACATAGAATTCCTTGATCGAAGATTAATCAACGAGCTCGGCATACAGCCCTGGCCGAGGCCCTGGGAAAGGAAGGAGATTTTAAAGAATCATTTAAGAACAGTGAAGGTACCAGCAAACGTGCCAGTAGATCAGTGGCACAAAGTCGAAGTCAAACCATCGGTCAAATGGCAAGGGCTGATGTTAACAAAAACACAAAAGCGTCAGCAGCAGAGGATGCGAGCCGAGGCGAGACAACATTACGAGGAAGTGAAAGGGATAAGGTTGAATGTGTGAAGAAGACCCAATGAACAACCACATCCTTTTCGCCCGATGCGAAACGATCACGAGGCGAGTGGTTCATCACCCATTCCTTGGTTAAAGTTGAAAATAGAACGGCCAACCACGGTTGAACCAGAGGAGAAGATGACTCGGAAGGAACTAGAAGAGAAAATAGCTTCCCTCGAGACAATCATCAAGCGAAAGAGATGGCCTCCTAAGGAAAGGGAGGTACGAATGGAGAGTGACTCCTCAGCCGAGACAGCCAAGGAGTCCGAAGAAAAGAAACAAAGGTTCGGGGGAAATCGGCTGATGAAGGACCAACCGACGTTAATATGGTGTATACTCTACCTCAATCCTTTAAAGCAGAGTATACTGAGTATGAGGAGACCGTAGATGAATAAATTGGGCTCGCAGTGGCTCAATTGCAACTAGAAGATGTCAAACCGGTCGATGCAGTGGTTTTTGAGAAACCTTCGGCAATGCAGACAAGATTTGTGAGGCCTCTGTTCATACAGGCCTTAATAGAAGGTCGGCCAGTAGGCCGAGTCATGGTAGACGGCGGAGCAATGGTCAACATTATGCCCACTTTATTTTTCAGGAAATTAGGCAAGGGCGAGGGCGAATTGAAGCCAACCGACATAATCATGACCGACTTCACCGGAAGTGGTCAACAAGCTCCAGGAGTCCTTACAACCGAGATTACAGTAGGTTCTAAAACTCTACGAACCGCGTTTTTCGTGGTTGATGCAGATAGCCATTACAACCTACTACTCGGACGTGACTGGATACACGCAAACAAATGAGTACCTTCCACACTCTATGGAAAGCTATTCCAATGGATAGGAGATAAAGTTGAAGAAATCCGGGCCGAAGGACGGCCCCAAATGGTGGACATCAACGCAGAAGAAATCGGCCATATCAATTGGGCCGATGCAGATCCGGACCAAATTTTCTTTGTAAGAGTTACTGAAAAGGGAGTACAATTAATTCTCTCTAAAGACGAATGAGCTATGGTGGCAGCTGAAGAGCCACCAAGTTGGTTAAAAATGGAATGTCAAGAATCAAGAACCGAGGCTTTGGAAGAGTTTCGGCAAGAAGAGCCGATCGACAGGATTGGCTATGTGAGTGATTCGGCCCATCAGGTTGATGAAGTGACATGTAACAGTACGGCCAAAATGGCCGGTAATGATATGGTGAAATCGGTTGTTAAAGCCGATAAGCAAATATCAAATGAAACAAAGAGGCGAACAAAGAAGTTGAATTTGGAAGAATCGCCTATCAAAGTCGGTGACAAAAAGCTGGAAACTCAGGATCCACTAATTGAAGTGAACTTAGGATCCGATAAAGACAAGCGACCGACTTACATCAGTGCTAAACTTTCGGCTCAACAACAGGAGAAGCTAAAGGAATTATTAATGGAATATAAAGACTGCTTCGCCTGGAGTTATGAAGAAATGCCAGGATTGAGCCGAGAAATTGTAGAACATCGGCTACCTATTAAAAAGGGGTATAAGCCTTACAAACAGCCGGCTCGTAGATTTGAGCCGAGTATTGTACTCCAAATTAAAAATAAAATTAAAAATCTTTTGAAGGCCGGTTTTATTAGAGCGGCCCGTTATGTCGATTGGGTATCTAATATAGTTCCAGTGCGTAAGAAGAATGGTAATGTAGTATCCTTTATATATATATATATATATATATATATATATATATATATATATATTAGTACTTAGTTAGTTGGTGATGACTGAGTGTGGCTATGGATGCCACGTGCACCCCCCATGCATGCTTATCAGCAAAGTCACAGGTGGGCAATTCTTTATTTTACTTGTCTCTCTCTATTTCTCTGGAGCCGTACGCAAGGAGGAGGAAAACCCGGTTGGAGCTCATGTGTCGCTGACGTCGCGCCGCGGTACCGTTTGAGCGTGTGTTCGTCGTCGTAGCATCGCGAGGAAGCCGGGCGAGTGTGCGTTTACGCCGTTCTCGACGTCGCTCCGGATTGGAATTAGCTTTTGAGGTGGGTTTATCATCGGATTCCTTCTCCTATAGCTTTATTAGTCGACATGTATCGTTGGTGTTGCACGTTACTATTGTTTAGCTCAAATCCATGGGTATGCATGTTTTAGACATATAAACTGAATTTGGAGCATGTTATTAGTTATTATTAATTATACATGTTAGACTTGGATTTGACATAGCATTCGGGACCTGTCATATATTAAACTACCTGATTTAGCCTTAGGGGTCGTTGTATTTTTATACTGTCGCAGTATCCTTGTGGGGACTACCCTAGGTAGTTTAGTTTACTGTTACGCTCGTGCTAGGATGCTGAGCCTATTTTTACAGTAGTGTTTACACTATTCCGGACTAGTGGGTGCCGTAGTGGTTGACGGCGGACCCGGATTTAATTGTTTTGATATCAAATTGTGTCGAGGGCACGTGACTAGTGGTTGATAGTCTAGCTAGATCCTATTTACTTGACCTGAGAATATGAGAGCCAGAATAAAATGACAGAGACATTTGTAACTCGTGGGTCGCACCCGCGATGCCATTCCGGAATGAGGTTTCAGTGCGATGAGTGTCACAGTTTCTGTTGGATAGTTCTTGAGCCAGCCACCCCGGGGTGGTGTACGGCGTAGTGAGATACAGGCAGGGTGGGGCCGTTTGGGCAGCCCAGATGAGATAGTGAGTGACTTTTACTTGGTTAGTGTAGAGCATGCTAGTGTAGCAATATGTAGCTGTAGATTGCTTTCCAGCTTTTTCCTACTAGCTCTGTTTCTTTCTATAGACTTAGTGGGTGGACCGATTATGTTGAGGGCGATACCCACTGAGGACTACTTATTTTTACAGTAGTTCTCACGCCCAGTTGTTACCACTGTTTTGCAGAGCCATCGTCTTCGGCTGCTGCTGCTGTTGTCGATTCTGACCGTGGCAAGGGCGTCGCGAGTTAGAGCCCTACCAGATGAGTCGCTGTGATAGAGGAGTACTTGCTGCAGGTAGTTGTACTTTTATTTTTTTTTTTGAGTTCATGTACGTACTGATGTATAACTCGCTGGAGCGAGTACTTTTGTACAGAGTTTTCTTGTATGTATATGAGACTTATTTTGTTCTACATGTTTAGTTTCTTTACAGCTCTATACTACTGGTTGTAGTATTGTATGTATTACAGTTCCAGCTACGCTTCGTATACATGAAAAATTCTTTATATACGGCGGATTTGTCGGCGTGCCCGGGGAACGTGTTAATCCGGGGCGTGACAGATTAAGTTGGTATCAGAGCCTAGCATTAGGTCATTGGGACCTAGGAAACCTAAGTTTGGCAAACCTTAGGAAGACAATACGAGAGAGGCATGAATTACTGCGAAAGTCAATGATTAGTTGTCCTAACTTCTCCTAGAGTGGAGTGAGTGATTGGAGGAGTGCTTGTTTTGGCCTGCAAAATTATGTTGGCTGCAGACGACATAATTTTGAGGAGAAATAGGTGCCGCCTTCTGGATTTTCGTTGATTGGGTCGAGAGTGTTTGTGGTTATCTGACTTTGTTTTATTCTTTGCAGCTATGTATCGTCGCCGAGGCCGACCGTCGTTGCCGAAGCGTGCACAGCTGGCGCAGGATCGTGCCAGAAAATCCAACTCTCGGGAACCGATCTCTCAGACAAGGACCGGTCTCCCGGGGACCGGTCTCTCAGGTAGGGACCGGTTCCCGAACACGAAATCCCTTCTGCCCGAATGGGAAGCTCTCAGGGACCGGTCTCCCCGACCAAGGACCGGTCCCTCGCTGCGAAAATGCCCAGTGAGGGCTATTTTAGAGAATAAAAAGCTGAGGGGCTTATTTGCAAAATGCCTTATATGAGAGGCTTGGGGACCACTCTTCTCTCCCATCCCTCTCATTTGCTCTCTCTCTCTCACACTCTTTCCCTCTCTCTCTCTAGAAAGAAAAGAAGGAGAAGAAGAAGGAGAGGAAGAAGAAGAAGGAAAAGAAGAGAAAAAGGAAGAAGAAGACTAAAAAGAAGAAGAAGGTCATCTTCTTCTCTCCCTCTCTCAAGCTTGGAGCTTGGTATTGAGGTAAGCCTCAACCCTACCATGGTGGATTTCTTGGGTTAGGGTTTTATTGCTTAGAAATGGATCGAACGGAACCTATTGAGGTTAAGGAGATGGTTCGAGCTCGAATTTGAAGCTTGCACCACGGATTCCTCCATTGTTGCTAACCTAGGGCACAGATTTGGGATTTTTGGAAATGTAGGGTTTTGATCTTGTTTAATGGGTTGTTAACCTAATTGCTAGGTCTTTGAACGCGTAGGCGAAGACGGTTCGTCGATCCGACGAGCGAGTGCGAAGATATCGCCGAAACAGGTACTTGAAGGTTCGTTTTGCCCCGAGGAGTGGAAGCGACGTACAAGGATCGTGACGCCGAGTTTTCTAGCCATGCAGCACTACCAAAAGGTGAGGGAGTGCCATCCCGAAGCAGTTGAACTGCTCCCTATGTCTAAGTCATCGTGTTGATCAACTGCATATTGTAATATAGCATCATAGGGTGTAAATGTAATTGTTACATATTAATGCATGCTAGTGTTAGTTGGGTTGCGGATATAATGAATGAGAACCTAGTATGCATGAGTTGGACATGAGATAGTTAACCTTATATGTGATGAACATGTTATGTGAATATGAACCTAGTATATTGCAAACTAGCGTATTGAGAGCGAGTGGCATCTAGATAACAATGAACACAGAACGAGTGGCATCTAGTTGATATGAAATGTGAAAACTTTAGTGTAGTCGAACACTATGAGATCGAGAACTAGAATACTTCGATTCTATGTTGAGACTAACCCTAGTTGGTAGGGTGTTCCTAGTTCATGAGATTGGATCGAGCTCACATAGCCTGTCTGCGCCTGTGGTGGTCGCTCCACACAGGTAGTGCACTCCGGAGGTTGTCACGCGAAGGGGGGGCCAATGTAGTTGCCCTTGGACCATTGTAGCTGTCCGCAGGCGGTCTCGAGAGTAGTTGAGTAGCTAGTCTCCTCCCCTATGAGACTTACACACGTGAGACTGTGAGCGAACCTTAAGTTCGCTGAGAGATTGGGTAACCGAACGAGTCACATTATTGTTGTGCATAGTAGTTGGTTACTTAGCCTTGCCATATGACACATGCATGCATCATTTCAGATCGAGGCATAGTTAGATGTTCATTTTATATACTTGACTGTTTATTATAGATGCTTTCAATTCAGAAAAATATCTATCTATTTGCATATCTATCTGTGCCTGCTTAGACCTAGTGGGGAGATCGGCGGAGTCNTCAATTCAGAAAAATATCTATCTATTTGCATATCTATCTGTGCCTGCTTAGACCTAGTGGGGAGATCGGCGAAGTCGGCGGCTAAACCCACTGGGAACTATTCGTAGTTCTCATCCCACTTTGTTGCAGGTCCGAGTTCGAGTAACCCCGGTGAGGATCGCGGCAAGGGCGTGGCGCCCTAGTGGTATTAGTAGAGTTTTACTTCCTTTTGCATTAGCTCTACCCTGTACTTATATTGAGAGTAGATGATGTATAGGGTGAGGTTTTGAGGGTGATTGCACATATGTTTTGGAAAACCGTAAAAGATGAAATAATTGTATAAAGTTAAATGAGTGTAATAGTTAAGTACACTCTCTTTTATCACTTGTATGCTTTACTTGTGTTGCTTGCTCTTGGTTGATAAGCACTGTTTGTGCTTCGTCGTTGTTGTTAGATCATGTATGTAATCAAGTGTATTTCTTGGAAACTTGTGTACATAATCTCGTCGTTTAAGCCTTGGGTGGACAAGGGAGTTGCTGTCCGTTCGGCGGTCCGTTCGCCGCGCCCGAACCGGACCAAATCGGTAGCGGACTCGGGGCGGGGGCGTGACAGATGTTGTATGCTCTGATATCTCTAGATCTTTGTATATTATTACTTTATTTATCGTTTTGTTGTAGACGCCTTATATGTTGCAGACGTATGGCGGGTCAGGACACGCACCGGGCGTGCTTCCGCTGGGTCCCGGGGCGTGACAGATTAAGTTGGTATCAGAGCCTAGGGTTGAATCTTAGTGGACCTAGCAAACCTTAGGCCGGTTGGATTATAGGAAATAGGCTCGTGAGAGACGAGGTCTATTTGACTTATGAGCGACAGTATTATGATTGGGTTTTATAATAACTCCAAAAAGTTGGAGTTTAATCGAAGTGTATAGCTCTTAACTTCGCGGAGGGTTACGTTGGCGGCCAACGTAACATCGGGAGTTAGGAGTGAAGGACACTTTCTTACTTTCGCATGATTTGAAAATTATCTGTCGAGCTTGCAATAACGTGGGTTTTTGCTAACTTGTGCTTTTATGATGTTGTAGTGACGATGCCGATTACTCGCTCTAAGTCTGTTTGAGCGGACAATGCGGCAAATCTTGAGGAGGTGGAGACCTTCGCTACCTCCAGATCCAGCGAGGTCCGTGAGTTGAGGAGCCAGCTTGCGGCCCTCACCGACTTGGTCGCTAAGCAGGCGGCGGCGGCCCAGCAGCAGGCGGATACGGCGCGCCGGCAGGAGGCGCGGATAAAGCGCTTGGAAGGCCTACTACTGCAGCAGGCGACGGTTAGGGAGGCTCAGGTTCCTACACCACCCGCGCCGGTGGAGGTGGTTGCACCCAGGGTGTCGTCCCCTGCACTCGACACTTCGCTGATGGCACCCGCGGATGCGCCTCGGGAGGAGATGGTCGCGGCACCACCAGTTCAGGTGCCTCCGGCGGGGGCAGTTTTTCCTGCATTAGTTGAGAGAGCAGAGCATGACCGACTCATGGATCGCCTCAATGAGTTTAGGAGGTGCAATCCCAGGATCTTTGACGTAGAGAAAGTCGACCACTGGATCGTGGAGAAGTGGTTCATGCACTTGGAGAAGCCCAAATGGGGTGCAATCCCAAGATCTTGTGATTCATGATCGCCTATTCCCCTCGACCATGGCAAACGAAGCCCAAATGGGGTTTTTCCTCAATATCTTGGCATAGACTCGCTGGAATCTCGATCCGAGTTTCCCAACGCGTCAGATTACTCGTCAATTAGGGCTACAAGAGATCAAACCCTAGTTAGATCCCCAACTTAGCAAAATCCCAATTTGACCCCTAGGGTTTCCAACAATCCATATAGACCTCATAAAACATGGAGATTAACACATTAATCTAGCATACAAGCTTCTAGATATAATTACTAGAAGTAATTAACTCAAAACGCTAGCCTAACATCACAAGAACTCATCTTGAGTTCTAGCTTCTTCCTTCACTTGTTGCACAAGTGCTAACTCTACCCTCCAACAAGCCTTCTTCTCCACCAAGCCCCCTCTTGGAGCAACCCTAGTGAGAGAAGGAGAGAAAGGGAGAGAGAGGAGAATCTTAGAGAGAGAAAAAGAGAGCTTTTCTCTTTGTTCACCAATGAGAAATGAAGAGGAGGAAGGGTGTAGAACCTTCAAATAGCATCCTCATGCACAATTGCACATAAGCCCCTCTCCAAATCACTGTACAGAACAAACCCACGAAATTGCGGGTACGGGGTCCGGAGCTTGCACTCAGGGTCCGGACCCCGAGACATTTCTAACACGAATTGAGCTGAAAACTTCCCAGCTTGCTCTCCAAGGTCCATACACCCTTGTGCAAACGAAAGAAAAGAGTGTTTTCTGGGCCAAGGAAAATGTGCTGAGAATGTGGGGTATACTACCTCAGCTACCGTCATATTTGGAAACGATGTTCCCAAAAGCTTTATGGTGTAATCACGAACAAACATCATATTGTTGGGATAGGGATAAGGTACCGTTGACGCATCCCATAGCGGCTCAATTAATGAACCAGAGTCAACCTGCATGTAAACCACCATAACATTCATCAAGGAATAATAAAAGCAAATGAGAAGAATTTATTACCAGCACCAAATGCGCATGATGTTCATGCACCACCGAGCGATTTGCCCTCCATTCCATCTAGGGAAGACGAACCACTGGGAAATGCACGGTTATGGTGTGGCACACTGGGTGGCAAGCGATAATTTCTAACAAACTAGGTGGAAATAGTGTATTTTTAGAAGTAGCAGACAAAACAAATGCTGTAGCACCAAAACATGGAGCTTGAAACCCGGCTTGTGAAATGTATCTGTTAGGACGGCAAAGATCTTTTGCTCGATGTTCATATAATATGTTCTATAGAATTGATTACAGAATTCTGACATCTGAAATTTGATCACGGTAAACAGTTACGATTATTGCGCACAAATTATAATGGCTAATTGAGGATTCAAGGATTGGGTAGAAGTCGAACCTGAAAATTCTTCATCATTTCCAACAAAAGATTAAGACCAGTCTCAGCAATGTTCCTCTCAGTGTGCCGAAAAGCCCAATTTATAGAATCCATTACAAGTTTCAGTTGCTGAGAAGGTAAACAAATAACAATGAACAAAATGAACGGACAGTAACATATTAGTTGGAGTACATAAGAATACGGAATGTTGGCTATAGATGTAAATATATGACTTGGCAGTGATTTACATGTACAACCAGACTTCGAGAAATAAAACAGGGCAAGGAAGTAACAAAGGAAAGGAGGCAGGAAGCGATATCAAAAACCAACCTGACTTGAGAGATGAATTAAAGCTTGAAAACAATGGGTACACACTCCAAAATGTTCGGAATGAACAACGGACCTCCCTAACTTATCCCACTCTGCACTTCGGTCAATTTGACTAAAGTTCGGTATATTACAATGTTCTCAAGCCCTTAATGCATCAAAAAAGCTCTATAGTTATCATGAAATCTGTAGTATTTCTGAGCTTTGGATAGAATTGGCTTCGGTATTAGTGACTGGTCGACACATCTGGAGAGTGTCAGACTGAGTCGGAGTCGTTTCTATACGAATTGGATGCAGAAATGAACTCGGCGCACTCAAATAAGCAAAACTGGAGTTTTGCCAGATTCGGGCGCCTAGAACTGGTCTTGGGTCGCCTAGAAGTTGAGTGTAGATTTGATCAGAACTGGAAGCGAATTCGGGTCCATATTTCGGGCGCCCGGAAGTGGGTCCGAAAATTACACCTCGTAAATATCGCTTGTGTTGACACGTGGCTAGTGGTAGGTGAGATCCGCCGGAGCCGTTTACGGGCGCAGCACACAGCGGGCGATGGAACCAAAGGGGAGCAAATGAGCAGCCTAGAGGTTTCAGACGCCCAGAAATGGGTTTCGGGCGCCCGAAAGTGGCCAATTCTGCTGGTGTAACAGAATTGCAGCTTTTGTTCCTGAGGTTCATCTGACCCTATGTTCACCCTATAAATAGCTGAGGAGCGTCCCTGGTGCTCTTTTCCTCTCTTCTTCACAGTGATCCTCTACTTTGCATTCCAACCCCTCCAAATCACTCAAATTGCTTCAAAATCTACAACTCCAAGCTTGATAGGTGCTGATTCTGTAGTTCTTCAGTGATGACCTCTAGTGTTTTGGCTCGTACGCGACGTAGGAAGGTCGGATCGCGGTGAAACTTGGTTTGTTGGATTCTAGACTTCCTGAGGAATCCACGAAGCCCTAAATTGCAGAATTTGGTGAAGGTTAGCTCAGTCGAACTCAGGTTTTCCTCTGCTGCTGTTGCTTTGAACAGAATTGCAAGTTTTTGAGCTTTTCCTTGGGTGAACTTTTGAAGCAAGGGCTTTGTAGAGTTGAGACACATTCCCTATCAACCAGTACTAGATTTGGAACTTGTCTCACCTGAGTTGGAGATTATTAGGTGAGTTTTGACATTGGAGTTGAGATATTTAGGCTTAAGTGCTGAAATTTTGGTAAATTCATGGATTTTGGTGCTTGAACCTTGATGTAGCTTTATTACTGGACTTGAAGGTGTTTCGGTTGATCTAGCAGGTTTTCCGCAGCTGAGAGAGAGTTCTTTGCTACCAGGGATTAGCTCTTGAGGTGGGTTTCTTATCGGTTTTGCTCCTAAGCATGTGTATAGTAAACATGTATAGTTCGACTTCGATATAGCATGTTGTAGCTCAAATTCATCGATTAGTATAAGATATGAAATCTGAATTTTGAGCATGATTCTTAATTCGATAAATATACATATTGGACTTGGATTTTGACTTAGGAGAAAACCCGCGTTTTAACCCGTCATATGATTCTACTATCTGATTTAGCTCTGAGAGCCGTGATTTGATCGTATCACTGCTGTTTCAGCGCGGTGGATATCCGGGGTAGTTTAGAATGCATTTACGCTCGTACTGGGACGCCGAGCTTATTTTTACAGTAGAGTCTAGGCTGTTTCGGGTTGTCAGGTGCCGTCGGGGTGGACGGAGGACCCAGATTCCTATTTTTGGTATTAGATTGTGCCGAGGGTACGTGGGTTCGGTTTCTAGACCTGTTTTGACCCTAGCTACTTGTCTCTTTGGCTTATTAGAGCCTAATTGAGCTCGACAGAGATACGCTTGCATACTCGGTTGGGTAGCGCCCACGAGTACCACTCCGGAGTTGGGCTTAGTGTTTTTGCGTTGATGTCGTTCGTGCAGGTTGGACTTGTTCTCCACGGACTGGTTAGTGTGGAGGTAGCTGTATAGTCGCGACCGGGTGGGACGGGTGTGTTCACAGTCCCATGGACGGGTATGATTATAGTCCTTACTTGAGATTCGGTTTGAGTTGACACTGTTCTACAGATGGTTAGATTTAGGGCATGATAGTATAGTGGCATATAGCTGTAGATTTATTCCAGCACTCTTTACTATTCCTGCTTATCCCTGTAGACTTAGCAGGTGGACCGATGAGTTTGAGGGCGGTACCCACTGGGGACTACTTATTTTTACAGTAGTTCTCACGCCCAGTTGTTACCACTGTTTTGCAGAGCCATCGTCTTCGGCTGCTGCTGTCGCTGATATTGATCGTGGCAAGGGCATCGTGAGTTAGAGCCCTTCCAGCCGAGTTGCTGAGCTAGTGGAGGACCGCTGCAGGTAGTGTAGTTTTGGTTTATACATACAGATGTTGTACTCTCGCCAGTGCGAGTGTTTTTGTATCTTGGATCTTATGTATGTATAGAACCACAATTTATATATGCAGGTTTTATTCTTTTCTCCTAGCTGCTCTATACTACTGTCTGTAGTATTGTTTGATTACAGGTACTTTTACTTTTCGCTTCGTATACAGAGGAAATACTTATGTATACGGCGGGTCTGTTAGCGAGCCCGGGGTAACGAGTAATCTGGGGAGTGACAAAATCACTACGCAAAGGTGATAAAAAACTCAAGAACACAAACGCTACAAAACTCTAATTTTTGGTTGATGAACTCAATGAAAACTGAAATTCACTAAAAACCAACTTTTAATTCAGCTCAAACGAAAGTTCCCACTTGCTCTATATAAAGTTAAGATTATGCTAGACCAAATGACAACTCAGCTCCAAGAGAAAAATCTAAAAAAAATGGCTAAATTACATAAAACCCCTTGTCAATACCCACTTTTCACTTTCCCTCGTCATTTAAAAACCTACACTTTGCCCCCTTGTAAAATAAAAAATGTTCACAGGGGGGTACAGTGTTAACTGTGATGACAAAATGACCATTTTGTCCTCGCCATCTTCGTCTCCTCCCTATTTTTGCTCATCTGCCGTCTTTCCTCTTCTATTTTTCGCACCTCAATCCGCCACAATTCGTCTCTATTTTTTTCTGCTCCTCCCCTTTTCCTCTTACACCCTCATCACCCCTCGATTTCGGCAACAATAGGGAGAAAATCAAGGTGGGCATGGATGGAGAGATGGGAAAGGGCGAAGGTGATGTGGCGAAGGAGGGCGAGGGTTGTTTGTGGGCGTAGATGGAGATGTGGACGAGGGCGAGGCAGCAGAGGATGGCGAAGCAGCGAGGCGGCAAGGCGGAGGAGGGCGAGGCAACAGAAGAGAAGGCTGAGGGTATTTTTGGTATAAAAAATATAATAATATTTTATAAACGGAATCCTAACAGAGCACTAACGGCAGGGGATGAAGTGAACATTTTTTATTTTACAAGAAGGCAAAGTGTAGGTTTTTAAATGACAGGATGGAAAGTGAAAAAACGGGTATTGATAGGGAGGTTTTCTGTAATTTAGCCAAAGAAAATCTATTAAAATCTTAGCTTGCTCAAAAACTAGCAATTTTTACTAAAATTTTAATAAATCCAAAAATATCTAGAGATTTGATGAAGTGAATCCTTCCACAGACTCTTAATTTCAATAATTAGCTGTGCATGCATCTCTTATACAATCTCAAGCTTCGAAACATCACCAAAATTTCAGGGGAAGCTTAACTCTACAAGCTGCCAGCGGGAGTGCTCCAATGGTATAGAAGAGAAAGAAAATGGAAAATAGAGCTCCACACTTAGCCAAATTCTGATATTGAAGTTTGAGTTGCAAAAGGATTCACAAGGAATGCAAGGGGTCAATTTATAGGGGATTCCATGGAGTAAAATGAGCCCACGGATCAAAATGGTGCTAACCTGTCTAGCAGTTATGTCTGCACTTTCGGGCACCCGAAACCCCAGCTTAGGCATCCGAAACCTCAAGCACCACACACAAATAGAGAGCTCACATCCAATCAACTTAGATCCGAAAACTTTCGGGTGTCTGGAATATGCACTTGAAACTTCAACACTTACCTGCAATCGCAGCGAGCACCTAACATGTGCCGAAAAAAGGCGATACATATGAGGAAGCTAAAAAAACTAATTCGGGCTGCTATAGTAAACCTTCGGGCATCCGAATCATGAGCTCGAAAATGACCTTAGCATCAGCCGTAGCTTTGACCACAATCCAACATCTGAAATCCTTGTTACGAAACAAGCCAAAACTCCAGTTCTAGTTACCAATCGTGCACCGAGTTCGATTTCGCGTCCATTTTATGCTAAAACGATAACGACTCGTCCTGACACTCTATAGAGAAGTCAACTACCTACTGATACTGTAGTTATTTCACCAGCTAAGATTCCGGAAGACCACATTAAGTTAATTATTTATTTTAATAAATTTAGTTGCGAGAATTATATGAAGTATACTAGCTAAATCTGTAAAACTAAACGACACATTCAAATTTTGAAGTCAAAGTACCGTTGATTGACTCAATTCTAATATATCAAAAGGTTGGATAGTAAAAAATAAATTTTTAAAAGATTAGATAGCTGATTAAAAATTGTTCATAGTTCATGAAAGTTTTATATGTTTTACTTTGATTTTAATATCAAACTTCACTATAATATTTATAGTCTGAGAAGTGATCAACTTCATATTTAAAATTTTTTCAAATATCCAAATTATGATTGATTGGCTTTTAGTTTTAATAATTAAGTATTATAAAATTTATTTGATAGTTTAATATTTTTTTTTTTTGTGATAAAAATTATTATTATTATAATTTTTTAAGAGATAGATAGCATGTTATCCGTTTAGTTTATTTTATTTAAAAATAATTAAAAAAAATTGATCGATACTTAACTTTATCTTAGCACGAAATAAAAGTAAAACATAAAAAATGTAAACTATTTGAGTCCCGACAAATCTGAAATGACCCAACCGAGGAGGACCAAAATTGCCCAGAATGCAGAATGACCAGATCCACCACCTCTGCTCCCAGCTGAATCGAATAACTATTCAATCTTTATTCTCGGAAGAGAAGGCAAACCTGGAATATCCCCATCCAACCTCCTTCCTTCCTCCCTTCCGAGTCCACGACTCCACGATCTTTAGGCGGCCTGCCGGCGCTGTCCCCCCACCCCTTTCAAAAGACAGTGACAGACTGCCCAACCTGAGCCGACTCGGATGGCTCTGAGCGACCACGACGCTCGCGACGGCGGCGGGGGAATCGGAGTTCATGTGGTGGAGGTGGGCGAAGAAGAAGAGTCGGGGGCCGCCGCCGCCGATGAGATTTCGCCCCTCCTCGCCGAGGTCGGCGGAAACAAGCCCACCAGGATGACCATCTTCTCAGTATCATACCCCAAGAACAGGCACAGTACCAAGGTTTTCTTGTTCTTGTTTTGTACACTTCTTTGTCGTTACTTATAATCAATCAATTAATTAATTAATCATTAATCAATAGCGAATGATATGATAGCAGGGCGGGTTCTGGATTTAGGGGGTTCCAAGAACAGGTTTGTGGAAGTGATTGTTGGAGAAATAGTGGATGTTTGATAGATTTGAGTACGGTCCTAACGCAAACATCGTGTAGCGTTTTCAGATGATGATCAATGAAAATTTAGATGCAAATAAATAGGACGGAAGGAAGTGGACTGATTATAGGCGCATTAGATGAGCTGGTCCTTGGAAGTTTGATTTGTACGTTCATTAGCGAGGCTCTTGGCAAGGTCCAGCCCTAGCGATACAGCGAATGGTTCCTTTGAAATGGTATTGCGTCGAGGCGGCAAGTGAGAACTATAGCACTTAGAAAGCAAAGCTTTTGAATAAATTGAAGAAGAAGATTGACATGGTGTCACGAGGGGGAGAGAGATTTCCCAGATTTTTGTATCTTTTTTTTCCCTTCAATTTGGCCTGCCAGTTCGATTCCCACTAAAGCAGCGTGAAATCAAAGTCAGATAACTAGTAGAAAGATGTGCACATAAATGCAAACCAATGAGGGAATGAAAGGCAAAAAAATCTGTCATCAGAGTATTTTCAGTGCTTCTATAGCAATAGATCGAGGTACAAATCATGAATGACGAATCAAGTAAACACTGACATATAGCACGGATTATAAAACTGTTATTAGAAAGCCACATTGAATTATCTGTATAGCTGAATATACTTTTAACTCCATACATATATATTTTACGTCAAATATAGGTTCTGAGGCAATGCATCTTGGTTTTGTATAGCAATATTTGTTTTGACATTGGTGATTTTGTCACATGTAGTAAAAAAATAAGTATGGTCGCTTAACTTCATTCCAGTAGCAATAGTTTGTTTCTCAGGTGGATGTAAAACTTGCCAAAATTTGACAGGAAATGATATCCAGAGCTGCTGAAAGTGAAGTTGCATTTCTTAATCAGTTTGCTTTGTGGGTATGGAATGAGTCAAGGTACTCTGGCTTTCTATGTATGGCTTCCTCTTCTGCCATCTACTACTTTATGGATGTTTTATTGGACATTTTTTCAGGTCAGTGCTCCCACTTGTATGTTATGCATATGTAATGTAAATTAATAATTTAAAAAGCATTTCTTTTTTTACTGTAAAGCTTTGTGTGTCTAAGCATTGTTTGAAGATGAAAAACAATAGTAGCACGCAAAAAACGTGTTCAATTTTATTAATCTACACTGGCAATTATATAGCTCTACTTGTTGAACAAAGAGCATTGTGAAGTTTTCTATTATTGTATTATCAGCCTATTCAATGTCTTCGAACTCACTTGCTTGTTCTGCCCAAAATGTTGCCTGTGTATTATTTTCTTCTAGCCTATCAACTTCAAACTCTTAATCTTCACTGTCATTGGTTAGTTCATTGTCTACACATGCATCATCATATGAGTGACTGCTATCCTCATTAACTATAATATCACACATGTGACCCATCATAGTAACTCATGCCAACGTGTCGGCCGCTTCATTGTTTACCCGATTATCGTCAGTATCCCTATGTTTTGCAATTGCTCTCGAATTCATTATTAACACGATCGTCCATCATCTTTGGGAATGATGATGGATACTTATCAATAACCTGTAATCCAAACGACAAGTAATATCAAAGATGACTGTCTGGAATCTGAACATCTAGTTGTGGTTGAGCCGTTGCAGTGACCATTATAGAAATTATGTGAATTTGTTGGTGAGTTGCTTGCAAATTGAATTTGATCTATATTTGTACTCAGAGGTGGACTGTCAGTTTTCGGTTTTCTCAAGATACAACTACATATAATCTTAATTTGTACAGTTTGTTTACATCATATCTGTACTAAGCTTGAAGTAGGGTGTCATTGACAATGGGGCCAATTAGAAAATACAGCCTACCTACCACATTGAACAGCTTGATACCTTCCGTGGATTCTTATGCCACAATGTTCTCTGCCCCATTATGTTAACTCATAAATTTTACATTTAAATGTACTCAATAGGAACTCAATAATTTTTTTTCAAAGCACTCAAAAGATTTGTTGGAGAACCCATTTCTAAATGCCCTATAGTTGAGGGGTGTCCGTACATTTGAACCATTTATTTCCAATGCTCAACACGTAATATCAAGTCATGCCCCTTCACGGGCATGATGCCGAAGGAGGGGAGGGGTGTGTGTGGAGAGAAGATGCAATTAATTATCACACACTATTAATAGAAACTGGGTTTATCCACATTAGAATCTGACAAGATTATATATTTATATATTTTTATGTCACTTGAAAAATAAGTTTTTGATACTATCGCTCTCTTAGTCAGCTTAAAAGATGTTGAACTAAGAATTGCTTTTTCTAAGGTTGTATTTGATTCGAGAACTAAATTTCTGTGGGATAAGTTTTGTTGTTCTTGAGAACAAAGGATATTATAGAAAAGGCTAGAACAAGAGTAATTTTGTGTTTGAATGTATTCTGCCTATTCCTAAAGGATATTCCTGGTAGTGTTTGGATAAAAATACTGGAACAATTTCTATGTTTTTTAAAAAACCTACTTTGCCTTTTTAATTAAAGCCAAATTTTTATCAAGAATCTAATTAAAAATGACCAAATTTTTGTTAAGCATTTAAGTGGAATATAAATATTGACAAACTATTCCCTCATTGTAAAACCAAAAATATTAAGACCTACCTCTTTTATCAAATTAAACATCAATTAATTAAAATTTAGACAATATGGTTTTTTTTAAAAAAAATTAACTTTTTCCTAAAGTATTAATTTTCTGTCTAGCTTCTACTTAATTAAGTATGGCAGGAAGGATTGAAGCACGAGTGGAATTTTACTACTTGCTACTTAGCACCCGTCAAATTAACCCGAAAAAAAAGTGATTGAGCTAGGTCATGCTTGCCGAAAATGACGGCGAGGTTAGATGGGTGGAGGAGTGAAGGCTGCAACTAAGAGCGAAAGCGGCGGCTGTGGCAACGAGAAGAGGGTGACATAGATGGGCTTTGTGTGGGAAAAGGGAAAGGGTGAGGTAGTGGATTAGAGAGAAGAAGAGGGGCGACGGCGATGACAACAAAGTTGCAAAGCAAGGAGGAGTGCTAGGGGTGATAGGGAGATAGGAAGGAAGAAGGTGGAAGAGCCGAAGAGGAGAGAAGTAAAGAGCTAGGAAGAAAGCGATTTTTTTTTTTTTTTTCCTCATTGATGGAGAACAGCTTAAGGGCTTTTGAGTTGTTCTGGTGTTTGAGGAGAAAAACCTTTAACGAGTTGTTCTGGGATAACTAGTTTGACCGGGATAATCCTATGCCCATCATTTTTTTTGTTTGAGTACAAATTGGGGGATATCACCCTTCTTTCGGGGATATCCCCCACCAAACAATGCGTAAGAGTTTCTTATTACTGTTTTTTTTTGTGTGTGTGTGTAGGATCCTAGAAGGCTACACAAAGAATAGAGTCATAGAAGTCCAATTAGTTGGTTGTAGAGTGTTCTCTTTAAATTTTTATCTAGTTGGCAATTTTCATTATCACTTTTGATCTTTTAAAAAAATTTGAAGAGTTTTGAGTTTTGACAACATTCAAAACCAAAAGACTCAAAATTGCCCTCGTCAAAACTCGAGCTTGGGCTAAAACTGAAACCAACACTGATATTTTGAACAAAATTAACTTCATATATGCACCATTTAAGGGCAGTAACATCGTAACTTCTATGGCACTTTCACAAATGTCAATAGCTTAGTAAATGAACTTCATTAACTAAATTATTAGGAAGATCGGCTCCTTAGCAGACTCTAGATGGCATAATACTTGGATAAAGTTGTTTGCAGCAGTAGTTTATTAAGTTGTTTGCTTGAAAGATGTAGAAAAAGTGAAGACTATCTATTAAATTTGATCTTTATATGTTTTCTTTTTCTTTCATGGACAGTCCAATCTATTCCATTATTTGAAACCATATTTACAAGGTGTTTCATTCTCGTCATCATGTCACTTTTGTGGTTGAGAAGGACGGGGCAATCACTCATAATACCGACAAATGTGAGGAAGATTTTGATATTCAGATCCTTAGCTGGATTTTTATCACTGCTGAGTTTCATATATAGGTTGGTGTCTCTGTTGTACCTTTTCGTAAATTGTGTTACATTTTATGTCATGGAAAGATAAAATATCTCATTCTTATCATGTCCTTTTTTTGCAGATATATCATTTTAGAATTATTAAGATAGTTTGTGTCTGCTTTAGCTTGCCTCTGCTTTTATTCGAAGTTTAGTAGGTCAACGGTGATTGCTCTCTCAGCATTTATGTAAGATTAGCGGACTGCTTTAAAGATGTTCGTACTTTGTTCTTTTCATTTATAGAAGATGTTTTTCTTTTGTTGTCATGAATCTCTGTTACCTTGTATGAGCAACTAATCTACTATTTTGTTAGGACGTTAATGATATTGTTCTCTTACGCTTGTGTTAACATCCATGCATTCCTGGACATGCTTGGGACATTCTTTGCTACTGTTTCTATGTCAAGTAATCAACTTTTTGGCTATTGCTATTGTTATAATAGTTATGAATGGTATTGTCCATATTGCTATAGGGAACTTGTTTTGATGTCGACGGTTCAAATTAACAATCTGAAAAGGAGCTTACTTTTCTTCTGATACCAAGAATCCTTTTTGGTGGTTAATTATTTCACACTACTTCACAGTTTGTAGTATGATTTTGTGAGATAATGAAACGGAATTATATTATGTCAACTTCAGTTTAGCTGATTGTTTCTTGAAAGTGAGATACATAAGATTGTTCTGAAGAGTTTTTGAGTTTGTTGAATTTCCAGGGTATTTAACCAATTTGACTATTTTCTGCCTGCGAAGAAACTTTTCCTAGAACTTTAGAAAGTTTATTTGTCTTCTTATTTATGACAATGTAATATTCTATTAACAGCAGATGATACTAGAAAAGGTAACACTTGCTTGCTATCCCATTTTACTAAAAAAATTGACGAATGATATTAAGTTAAAGAGTTATGAAGTTATTAGAATAAACTTTTTAATTAGGGCGAAGTAAAGGAAGTCACCGGTATGATATGAAATCAAAGTCAATAAACCTAGGGATTCCTTATTAAAGACGGGTATAAAAAAGCTACTGTGGGGAGTGTATGGTTTCTCATTTGAGCTGATTGACTCACCATTTTTCTTTCATTCGTCAAGTTTTCTTTGGCGTTTAAAATGTGACTAGTGGATTAATGTATCAGGATGTGGTATGTGTGAAGAGAAACTTCTTTTGGTAGTCTCTTCTATCTTCTTACATATGATGTAGCTTTTAGCAAGATTTTATTATTTATATCTTGAATTTGTGTGTGGTAAATATTCTTATGGTAAAACTTAGATAAATGTCTAGATTTATTCAGCTGACTCCCCCTAAGATGAAAATCTTAGCTATTCCGTTGCTAGCAGAAAACCTTTTTCAGAATGAACTAATTAGAGTCTATATTCATTCAGCAAGAAGGTTATTTAGTACTGTCTATGAGAAATTTCTGCATTTGCAATGTCAATAAGGATTGATTTGGATATTATTTCATGATTTTTAATATGCTTACTTCTTACCTTTTAGATTGTATCAACTTTGCCTGTTGATTCATTAATACAGTTTTGTGCCTCTGGGGAATACATTGTAAATCTTTTTATTCCTGCTTTGAAGCCCTTGTATTTGCAAAGAAATTACTGTGTTTCTAATTTATGACAATGCTTCAGCTCTCGTTTTCTTTTTTCCTATTTCAGTGTTCAAAATCTACCTCTCTCCTGTGCAGTATTATTGAACTTTGCAACACCAATTATAGCATCAATTGGAGCTAAGATTATTTTAAAGGAAAACTTGGCTTTTATGGATATTGGAGGTATATTTTCAAAAAAATGATTTTAGTTCTGTGGACTTTTACTCTGCATTATTTACACTTTGATTTTTTTTAAATTTTTATTTTTATATATATTTTTTATGTCGGTAGGAGTTGATACCACATAAATACTTGTTGAAACTATTATCTGCTGGGACATCCATGGAAACTTCTATCGAATTAGAGTTTATTTTGAGCACGATAAGGGACTGTACCAAGTAGTTCACACAGATTTGCTTAATAGTTCAAGTATTTAGCTTTTTATTAGGTTTTAGGGAGGGAATGCTCATAACCTTAACAGTTTCTTATGTTTATGTGAAAAGATTCTTTTTGATGTCTCATTTTTCGGACTAAGGGAGTTCTAAAGTTTATTGAGTTAATATTTGTTATTTTCACTGCTTTGCCTGTCATAAATAAGTTTAGGCTTATATTTTGGATTGTCATGTTCTCCATCCAAGCTTTTATTTGGCCGCTAAACTTATATTTTGGACTGTCATGTTCTCCATTGAAGCTTTTATTTCGCCGTTGTTGGACATTTTGAGGGGAAAGTTACATGGTGGGATAAATCAGTGGTCATATCCTGCTTCCTATCTCTTGGTCTGTAGGAAGCTAGCTATCCTCTTCTTTTCTTTTTTCTTCTTCCCTTCTCTCATTCTCATCTCCATCCATAAGAAGCTTCTTATCAGTGATCAAACAAGTGGAAAAATTTAAAAAAAAGAAGAGAAGGAATCATGGAATGGAACCTTGATGCCTTATCGGAAACACTTGAACCTCCACAGTCCCCTAAGGTCCCATCATACCCCAGCAATGTTCTTTTTATTTATTATTATTCTTCTTGTTCTATGAAGCAAGCAATTTACAGAGAAAAAGGGAATTCATTGATTTTTCTTGTTTTTTGGATCTTTTTTTTTTTAAAAAAAAATTACATAATCCCTTCCTGTTTTATTGTTCCTCTATCCTCCTTTTCAAGCCCCTTACTATTCCCTCGGAATTCCGCTTTCTCTTCAATGTCCTTTATAGTCTCCTTCGAAATTCCAATCGCCATTTTTTAGTCAACAGTCAACCTATCTTAAGCAAGGAATTAAGTGCTGCTCCGTGCCGTACGGCACGCCGTACGGCACAGGGCGTGCCGTACGGCACAGGTACCGTGCCCCCAAGAAGAGGGCACAGTATAGGGGGGGTATCGCACCCCCCCGAGTCTCGCGGCACGCTGGTGCGTGCCGCCCTTTTTTTTGGCTTTTTTTTTTTGGTTCTTTCTTCTTTTTTTTTTGTTCTCTAGGATACAGAGCCCCCCCCCTCCCCCGGCCATCTATATTGCATTTTTTTTTTCAACTTTCTCTTATTTTTTTGACATCGTGTTGTCTTTTTGTCAACTTTTTTTTTTTACTTTTTGGCTGATGCCTTTTGGCTTTTTCGTTTTTCTTTTGTTAAATTAAAAATTTATAATTTAACTTCTTATTTATCAATATAAAAGCAAATTTTTAGTTGACATATCCAATCCATACCGCGGGGGCCTATCGGCCCGAGCCCTCCACTTCCACTACAGACATCTATTTTTTCTTCGCAAATTATTTTGTCAAAATTTGTCGCACCGCGAAACTTTCGGTGAATCAAGGGAACAAAAATCGATCTCCTAAACAAATTTTGATCAAATATTTTTTAAAATAATAAAAAAAAATATGGATGTAATTGCGGTACTATTCTGGTTGTTCTAGTCATTATATGCTTCCTAATCGAATCAATATATAGATCTTGAAATATTTTTAGAAAAAATAAAATTTTCTATCATTTTATTTGTTATAATTTTTTTAATTCTAAAAAAAATAAAAACAAAAGAATTTTCAAATGTTACAGCATGTATAGTTGTACTTTTCAAATAAAAACAAAAAATTTTAATTTCTATTCTACATCAGGGTTAGTTGTACTTTATATGCAAAATGGTTACATGCATGTTAATTGATGAGTATAATAAGCTATACATTGCAAATATTAATAATTATTTATCTAAATCTTTCAAAATAACATTATAAAAAGTTATTGGAACAAAAAAAACTTAAATAAATCCGTGCCAAAGCGTGTTAGTAAGAGGTCATGCGTATCCATCGGCACGCACGCGTACCACTTGTCGGCACGGAAGCGTGCCAGTACTGTATCGTGCCAGGGAAAGAGCGGCACGCTCCCGTGCCACGGCACTTTAAACCTTGATCTTAAGCACAAAGCACCACCATAATCCCTGTGCAAAGGAAATCGGGGAACTCCTTGTTTGTCGTGCGTCAACCATGAAGTAATCCTGCATCAGCTATAGAATTAAATCACTAAAATGACTACCTTGTTTATGTATGTTTTTATTCAGTTAACTGTTTTTATAGTACATAAACATGCTTGTTTATCTCATGAATTAATTAGGTTTGGCTTGCAGCTTCCTTGGTCTTCTATTCATTTTTCAACCAATGCTATTTGTGACAGGTATGTACATGACATATCTAGTGATTTACTTGATTGATGGTAATTTGCACTAGGATTACTTTTTTACTTAATTATTTCTTATATTTCAAAGCCTTTTTTTAAAAAAATGATTCTACTAGCTTACCTCCTCGAGTTATGTTTTGAGTGTTGAACTCTATAGTTCTACTTTTATCTCTTTTCCAATGCAGATAAATTGGTGAGAATACAGACTTATGTTAATGTCATTATCATATTAGAACATAAATACTGTCAGGATGTGATATGGACATTATGAGTTGATCTTATAGAACATTGAAAAGGTGGTTGCTAATGAGCATTGTCTGGCTGGGGTCCATTTATATCCCTGTTGATGAATCCTACGGCGTAGTGAGAGAGTCATGTGTGCCTGTAAAAGCCCCAAGGCATTAGTACTTCAATCTCAATTTGATGCTAGGGCATTCTAATTATCATTCCTTATTGTTAGACATGAACTGAAGGATTTGAACTTTCTATAAGCCAAAAATTCGTGTTCTTTTGCTCATCACTTTACCTAAAAATCGCGTAGTCTCAAATTTAGCAATTTTGACAGCTGAAATAATCTGCTTGTTCTTCAAACAACGGAGGGAAATAAGTAGTTGAATTTTGTTAGGAATGCTATTATCTACTTACATTTTGTGACTTTTGTTTATAGATACTTCCAAACAGTTCTCACACTTCTATCATTTAATAATTGACTAATACCTACTTGAACTGTGAGAAGTTTATTATTTCGCCCTATCTGTCAAATTTTTGTTAGAAATTTGATAGAAATATAAGAATAATATATTATCTCCTGTTGTTTATGCTTTATGCTTTAGGGTTTAGGGTGAGACCTGGTCTGGCAATTTGTACTGGTTTCAAAGTAGCTTTCATTTACGGTGAAAAATCCAGCTTAATGACCCTAATGACTATATTTGCTTCAGGCCGACGGACTTAGTAAAGCTTGTTAGTTTTTATACAACACTGTCAAAAATCTGTGTTATTATAGTACTGATAGTTGCCTTTTTCTTTTTTCTCCTCCAAAATATTGGTTTGGAATTCGTGCAGGGAGTCTAGATGAACCTGGTCAGGCAAGCAATACCTTATTTCTGAGTACAAGAAATAAGATATTTCCAATATTTGCTGGTATATTTTCATCAACACTTGGTGGAATTAGCTACTGCTTGGTACGAGCTGCTGCTAAGGCAACTAATCAACCCGTGTATGATACTAAACCTTTTTATCTTTTGTAATTTTATATCTTATCAGAACTTATTAAACAGTGGCATATGGGTCTTGTTTCCCTATCAAATTAATGGGAAGCAAGGAATTGCATTTTTTTTTTTCAACTTAGTCAAATGTTTAAATTGGTTTGTTTCATTAACGGCCTTAATTTAGTGCATATATTGATCTATCTGCCTTTGATTTGTTTTTGATAGTAGTTACTAGTAGCCGGTGCTGTGCCTTCACTTTTGCTTCTATGTTTGTATCATTATTTCCTTATATGCATATGCCGATCAGAGCTGGTACTCTTCTACATGTTCATTTGCCTTATTTTCTATTTACCATTGACCTACAACTTCTAATTCTATGTGATATGGAAAATTCTGTTACTTTGTGCAACAGATTATTGATTTCTTTCAGAGCAGTTCTAATTAGAAGTTCAGGTAATAAAGAAAATATAGATGCTTTGGCATGAAAAACTTAATAAATGGGCATTACACAAAGCACAATAGTGACCGGCAATAATTAGGAGAATAAGATGACTGGCGCCGTTATTTTTTCGTGCTGGACAATCGAGATTAGGACAATTAAAGATTGGTTTGTTCAGTTAGACATTCTTCTAATGGCTTTGGAAATAAATGTTAGGCTAGGAAACACTATTGGTTTGAAGGGAGCAAAATGTCTAATGCAGAGTTGGATTCAAATAGGATTCGGTTGAGTCATCTTTTATTTATTTGAGTCAATTTTTCTATTAGGTTTGATTGAGTTGTTTACATTTTTTTCTAATTTTCGTAATTATTATTTTTGTTAATTTATTTGGGTGATTGTTTTTAGATATTTAGGATTTATCGTGTGAAAAAAATCCCTGAAAATTAAGGATATGGTATAGGATTGCTTTTTAGATATATTCACATTAGAAAGATCCCTAAAATTGTGGGATTTGTTTTAGATTAGAATTATGTTTTGACGGCTATAGCAGCCTATGACTTGTAATTCGGAAACGAGTTATGATGAAATAAAATTTGGATTTTGTGTTTTCACCGCGTTCATAGTACTTCTTCCTTTTGCCATATGCGCCTGCGAACATCTATCTTTCTTAACGTTCTCTCTTCTCTTTTCTTCATCTATTCCTTCTCCTTTATTTCTTTCTTATTCTTCGTTTAATCTTTATTCTCCAATCTTTTCAAAATTATTCTGAAGTTTTCTAAAAAATTCT
Organism: Ananas comosus; assembly: GCF_001540865.1. Lineage (NCBI taxonomy): Eukaryota > Viridiplantae > Streptophyta > Magnoliopsida > Poales > Bromeliaceae > Ananas > Ananas comosus. The sequence goes on along the minus strand of NC_033639.1, from coordinate 5,654,978 downwards.
AAAATTCTGTTTTATACAAAATTTGTGTTCATCACTAGCAAGATAAATTATGGCATCAGTTTTTGTATTAGAGCAAAAATCGGTCCAAAAGTATTTTCAAAATCGTTCTTTAAATTTTTTGATCATGGATTTTATTCCTCTTACTTCTTCTTTTCGAACTTCTATGAGATTTGATGGGGTTCCTTGTCATGTACAAATTGATATTTGGTTTTTTCATATTCTTATTTCAAAAAAATTCCGTACTGTTATTTTTCTTCTTTTCTTGTGTCTTATGATGACACTACTATCGAATCCAAATACATCAAATCCGGCATGCTCACAATGCAAGATGAATACAAAGAAGAGATTGTATTTGTTGTGGTTGATATAGAGCGGTGTGACATAATACTTAGACAACCATGGTGTGAGGCAAAAAATTGTTTTTCTAGCCGTGGACGAGAATAGGTACATCTTTCACGATAATGACATTCGATATGCTATGGGTCAGGAAGCCGAAGTCTTATATGTCCGAAAAAGAAGTGTGGATCTACCTAGTGACAAGATCTATAAGCAATCTAGCACCTAGAGGGGAGTGAATAGGTGCTTGACAAAGATAGTTCTCTTTTAGGAAGAGACACATGGTATCTAGTGTACCAACTATAATGCAGAAAATGTTTACAAGCAGTAAGCAAACCAGTTGTGGCAATTTATCAAGCACCTAGTGTGTAGTTTTTATAGAATGATGTAGGAATTGAGCAAAAACAACAAGATAATCAGCTGAAACATTTTATCAAATACTTAGTGTGCAGTTTTTGTGCTACTATGCAGAAAATAAGCAAGAACATAAGGAATCCAACAGCAGTCATAAAGATACAATCCAAGACTCACAGAAACCTCAATCAAACACAAGCACAAAAATTACAGCAATAAGTACAAAATTGAAACAGTAAATAAGGTGCACAACTTTTATGTGGAAAACCCTATCCAGGGGAGAAAAACCACGGGACCATGGAAACAACTTCACTAGGGCAAAATTAGAGTTACAGGGTGGTAAAAACTCTAAGCCGACATCTAGGGTTGAAATTGGTTAGGATAAACTCCGATTGAATCCGACACTGGATTCTATAGGATGCGAATATGGATGTCAAAATTTAGCATTCGACGCATAACCATATATGAATTCGAATTCAAAATAAATAAAATAATAAGGATGCCAATATGATTCCATTAAAAATCCGACCGTATTATACCGTTTTTGCCCCTAAGAGATAAGAAGGATGCTAATATATATTGTAGTGGAATAAAGTGGTTTCTATCATGTTCTTCATTTATTTTACTATAAATTTCATGTTAAAATTGCATTTATATTTGTTAAAATATTAAATTTTATTGAACAAAATATATGTATACGAAATTTATATGAGCGTAAACCTTTAATTGTATTGTGTTTTATTCGCTCTAATTTTAGTTCATCTTTATATATGCATATTAGGGCTGGGGCTACTATACTCATATGAGTATAGAGCCCTTTGTACTCATAACTTTTCGGCCGTTCAAATGAAAAAATGTGCGGTTAGGGTGAGAGTGGTTACGGTTAGGTTGATAGTGGGGCCCCTAGGGTTGAGTAGGTGGTTGCTTGAATAGTATAATCTAACGGGTGAAAATAATTAAAGGATAGATCAAACGGCCAAAAACTTATGAGTACAAGAGGCTCTATACTCATAAAAGTATAGTAGCCGAACTCTGCATATTAGTATATTTTATTATTCGAATAATATCCGAATATAAATCTGACTCATATCTAAATCCAAATCCGTTTTAAGTAGATATGGTAACGGAAATTTAGCATCCGGCATATATCCGCATCCGAAAAAAAATATGGATGCAGATATGGTTTTGTCAAAATCCGACCGTATTCAACCATTTTCACCCCTACCTACATCACAGTAGTCCAATGGTGACTACAGATGCACATCCACGGACCACAACTCCTCTATGGCACGCCGGAGTAGAGTCACATGCAATTCGCGCACGACTCAGTCTAGAGCCTCCCCGGCATCCACAGGCACTCCAATCCATGGCCGCCCACCTCCACGAGCCTCCAAGCACCCGAATCCTCAGGCAGTGCATGGAGAGATGCAGTGGAATGTTTCATAATCTCTACTATAATGTAGCTAACCAGATGATTAGAGATATAGGATAGGTGTGTAGAGAAAGAGAGCCAAAATTTAAAATCTAGGAAATGCATGGATTTTCTTCTCTAGTGAGCTGAACACCTATTTTGGGGAAAGGAATCAAGGATTTTAGAAAAGCATGCCCCAGAATAGTACATAGCAATCTGGCTTGCCCTAGGAGAAAAAAACCTATTTATGGGGGAGGGCATAAATGGGTTAGTCCATAAGTAACCACGCGCTGGGGTTATTGTTAAATGTTAAGCTTTTTCACCCAAGTTGAAACAACTTTCCAGTAAGCACTTAAGTCTCTCTAGAATAGTCCAAAGCATTTGTTATTCACAGTTGTGGAGAACACATTCTTCAAATCAGTACAAAACCTACACACACGTTAATGCACGCAGAAAATTAACTAATATGAAAATGCATGCATGCTTTTACCTGATTTTGAATTCGGGTGTGTGGTTATCTCCATATTTTACTCAACTGTGCCCATGGTTGTCTGAGTACATTAAACAACAACTTCAACAACTGAAAGACACTATCAACTCAGCACACAATAAGTCATGAATTTGTCAACATAACTTACACTTACAAAGTGGATGCGACCAACTCCAATCATGTCTGATTCTTCACCACCTTCGTCAACCCTACCAACTTTAGAGCTATCTAAACAGATTATTGCGGCCCCTGTTATTCTACCACCAATACCACCACCGAAGGCCCCTCTTCTATTAGTCGAGTCTCAAACAAAAGTTGTGACCGAGATGGTGCTAATGAAGATTGTTCAAGATGTGGGCGTTGGATTATCCACTTTATCCTCCGTAAGATTTGATATATCTCCTATTATTATCATGATCTCAGGGATGAGATCCTGCGTAGTGGAAGCGAATGATGCAAAGTTCGGATTCGGATAGGATTCATTTGAGTCATCATTTATTTATTCGAGTCCATTTTTGTATTAGATTTGATTGAGTTGTTTAGATTTTATCTTTTTTCTAATTTTCGAAATTATTATTTTTGTTAGTTTATTTGGCCGATTGTTTTTAGATTTTTAGAATTTATCTTGTGAAATAAATCCCTAAAAATTAAGGATGTGGTGTAGGATATATATATATATATATATATATATATATATTTTGATATTTTTGGATTAGAAAAATCTCTAAAATCATGGGATTTGTTTTAGATTAGAATTATGTTTTGATAGCTATGAGTATAGCCTGGGGCTTGTAATTTTGGAGACGAGTTATGATGAAACAAAGTTTGGATTTCACGTTTTGATTGTGGTCATGGTATTTTCTTACTTTTGCTGTGTGTGCCGGCGAACATCTATCTTTCTTAAGGTTCTCACTTTACTTTATCTATTCCTTCTTGTTATTTCTTTCTTATTTTTCGTTTAATCCTTATTCTCTAATCTTTTCAAAATTTTTCTGAAATTTTCAAAAATTTTTTAAAATTCGGCTCTATATAAAATTTGGGCTTATCACTAGCAAGATAAATTATGGCTTTCTGGATATGTCCTGCATCAAAGTCACTCAAACAATTTAAGATAGTTTCCTACAAAGGTTAAGGATACGCTCACATGAGACCTATTTGGCTTTATCAGAAAGATTTATGCTTCTGTGATTGAGCAATTTCTATAGAAGAGCCTGTTTCTTTTCCTTTAATTCACTTTAAAGCACAATAGCACTTATATTAAGCAGTGGAATAACAATTCATAGTAAAAATATTACAACAAATTCGACTATAATTTAGCAGTTTTGATGATTTTAGTGAGATAACTTCAATTCAACCACCTTACAAGGCAACACTACGTCTTGACAAGATAAAAGAATTTATTTTGCTTTAATTGTCACCTCGGTGTGTTGAATGACCACATTGGCCGTATTGTATATTCATTATTTGAAATTTAATGATTTTACAACAACTATTCTATTGCAAGTAAATGTTAATACTCTCTTGATCTTTGAAATGTACATGTGAAAGAGAGACATGAAAGAAAGAAATAAAATACATAATGGGTCATATAGATATAGATGATTGGTATTGTGCCTCTGGATCTGTGCTTCATAAGGTGAAACTGTTAAGCTTGATCAATCATTGACATGCAATGATAATCTGGGTTGGTTTTTTTGTGGGAATAAATTGTGCTTAACAACTATTACACCTGCAAGATCTCATTGTTTGTCTTTGTGTCTTATAGCTTTATAATTATGGTGCTCTTTGGTTGTAAACTTAGAAACAGCGTGATTCTAAGAGTAGAGACATTTTCAGTGCACCATGGCCTACTACTGTGCTGCCTGGTCTCATTAAATTGACATAAGTTGGCTCAAGTTTAAGAAATCTTTTGTGCACTCATCAAATTTTATCATTCTTATGGACCGGTCTCTTCAAATTTATCATTGAGATTGACAGGAATGTGGCTTAGATATTAGAACAGTGTGTATGATTGAGATTAACAAGGGTTGGATAAGCACTACTGGAAGCAAGTGGAATGAACACTCTTGGTTTCCTTTTTGCAGGTATACAGTGCTTTCTTTTGGGATCCTAGCTTGTCCTCTCTCACTATTTTGTGCTTATACTTTCCAGGTATTGATCTGACGGTTGTCATCAAATTCAAGAATTATAATATTTCATTCATATACAATGTCGATAAGGTAGCATTATTCCCATTTTTGTTATTTTAATTGATGCTTACAATAAGGTGTAGATTGGAACTTGTGTCACGTGTCTCTATTTCTAGTACAAAACTACTAATTGTAAGTTATGGAATCCTAAAATCTAATTGGTAACAATAGCACCTAGAGGGGGGTGAATAGATGAAACACGCTGAAACAAGAAAACTTGACAAATAAAAAGTAAATGCGAAAAAGTAAAAATCACACTGAGCTTTTAACGTAGAAATATCTCCAACTTGGAGTAAAAACCCATGAGACCGATCATGCGATAAACGATCAACTAAGAAAGAAAGAATAAGGTGTACCGACTCTACAGACTCAATCTATCTTTAATCTTACTCTGGATCTCGCGACACCAACAGCTTCTCGTCCACGTTCGAATCCACGAACGCCACTCAATCTACGAGCAACAAGTCTTGAATCTACGAAATGTCTTCAACATGTCAAATCCACGACACGCTGAATCCACGACGTACATTCGTCCGGAGTAAGAAGAAATGTTGATGGACATTCCTTGCTTAGAGGATTATGAAAGCACCGTTGAAGAAGTCTCTAAGCAATGACCGGATCAATCTCTATGCTGACATTAAATTAAAGCTCCGAGAATTGATTAAGAAGAGTCTTTTTGGAAGAAAAGAGTTTAGAACAGATCTAAAGCCTCTAGGGTTGCTCTTAGGTGTATTCTATGTAGATTACCTCCTTTGAGAACCCTTGGATATATATTTATAGCTTTGGATCACACACAAGTCGGATTAGAATTGTAATTTCTGGTTTGGAAACATGGTTCCAGAACACAAAAGTTGGTTCTGCAACACTGCATCATGAATAGTAAACTATCATGGAAAAATCTATCGAGGTTCCGGAATATGCAATGTAGATCCGAAAACTGAAACTTTGAGAAGTATCATGTTCTGGAACACAGGTTCAGGTTCCGAAATACCAGTGCGAAAAACCAGTTCCATGTCTTCGGGTCTTCGAGTCTTCGAACTCACTCATCATGCCTTGAACTCTTCAAGACTCTTACTCGACCATCACGAAATATGCCAGCATTAAATCTGTAACACTAATTTCTTCTACTATGGAGCACTTTGAAGACTTACCCCGCAAAGTCTTCTCTTGGCTGTTGCTTGAATGACTAAGAGCACACACGTAAGTTGCTAGGAATAACTATTTTTTTTATTGTATATTTTAGTAGATTTCATTTCCTTTTCCTTTTAATTGCATTTACTACCATGTCTCAATATCAAGACTTCCTGAAAATCGAGTGCCATAATAACATATTCATAACCCATGTAGAGTAGGCTCAGTTGAGCGCAAGGGTTTAATCGCAGCATGCCTTGATCAATCTACGGTTGGTGCTGCAAGGTGCAGCAATACTTATCATGTAGAATATCGGCACGCTGGCATGCACTGTTTAGGCCAAAGCCAAAAATACATGAGCCACTCGACCTGTCAGAACTGAATTGGTCTTTTATAGGCTGGGTAGCAATCAGTTCTCCAGTCTTGGCTGGATCTCAAAATCTGAGGCCTGAGAAAATTTGGATCGAACTGATTTGGTTAGTTCAACCTTTCAAATACGGGCAATTTTTGGTTGAACTGCACCAAGTCGCACATCTCATGTGCTGGGCAGCACCAAGTGGCACAGCTCGACATTGAACAGCAAAGGGCTTCTTGCACCTCAGAATAAGCTAAGTGGCACATACAGCACAAAGAAACTTGGTTAAGACTTAAGATTGTTCCTCCATTTTTCTTCACTTTTATGTGAAAAGAGAAAGTTTAACTTTCCTAAATAAAAGAAATTTGATACTAAGGTTACTGATCGGGATATCTCATGTGATTGTAGATCGAATGCCAGCCCTAGATCTTTTACTAAACCAGCACTCGAATTTTCCATAACAGAACTACAAATAAAGTCAAGGTTCTGCATCAACAGCTTGATTGCCTGTTCCTAACCCATTGACTGGCCTGTCTGGCAACCTTGAAAGATAGAGATTCCTAATCTCCTCTTCAAAGAATTCGTCCTTGGAAAGAAAAACAGAAACAAAACAAAAAGAAAAAAAAAGGAAGGCAAAAACACAACGATAATGTGAATACACCTTGCAAATAAACTTTTTTCATTTGTGTGTCTGAAATTAACCTTCTTCTTTACCTTTTCTTCTCTGTATGGGAGCTAATACTTTGACTTTGCCATTTGCTTTGCAGGAATTTCAGGTGCCTAGTTTTTTCACTTTTCTTCTCATGATTGTCCTTGGAATTCTAGCCTTTTTTGCTGAGGTATTTTTTATTTCCTTTAATATCAAAACTTGGCTTTCCTTGATTTGCTAGCTTTTAGTGTTCCAGTGTTCCTTATATTCTATGGTTTATACTACAGAGGAAGGCCTTTCTAATGTATGGTTCTTTCTGCAGACCCTATCAGCACGAGGGCTCCAGCTTGAGAGAATTGGTAAACTAACGAACATTTTATACTTGAAGGTCAGTGATCTGATATAACTATAAAGCAAAATCTAACTGTGATCTGATATAACTATAAAGGAAAATCTAACTTCAACAGAAAACACTGACTTTTCCTTTTGTTGTATAAAATGCACATTAGCATTGTGCAGTAGCTTGCAATATGTCCTGCTCATGCCGCAGATCAATCCCCTATAAAGCACGTAGGTATGAAATCACCCGAAATCCACATCACTTCCAATAATATCCAGAATGTGCTGTGTAGAAGGTGAAACATTATACAGTTTGTTAGTAATACGTGATTAATTTTTCTTGAACTTTCCATTTCGTGAACAACTCCAAATGCCTAAGGCTTAAGCTTTTTGAATTGAAAAATTGAGTCATATTCAAAACTCTCATTATGTAGGGTAATCGACTTATATTTCAAGCCTATGTGTTTGATGTGTTCCAAACTGCAAGGAATTGCCATGGGTCATCTATGAATAGAATGTGTGATTAATATTTTCTATAGCTTGTCCTTTGGTTAACATCCTTGTCTTTCTTTTACCTTATCGACCCTACTTTTTCAATCAAGAGAGTGAGAGAGATTACTTTCAGTACAAGATTAAAATGAAAGATCCATCACCAGCTGGGATGGTATAGGGGCAGTTTGTTTGGCTTTTGTAAGTGTATCCTACTGATCTGTACACAAGCTGCTTCAAAGCAAAGTGCGGTAGAGAGTCAATTTGGTTGACAACAAATTTTGAAGTAGGCCCCAAAATTTGGGATCAGTGTTGGATTCGGATGCAAAACTTACTCGAATGACTTTGCATATTACGTCAGTTTGATGTCTCAACCGGACGAAAAGAGTCTTATTACATATAACAAACATCATCCATCATCTCCTGAAGTTTTGCATCCAATCATCTTGAGAACATTTGAGATAGTGGTAAAATGCAGAATTGAAACCGTCGCAATTTTCCGGTGTATCGGAGGGTGATTGAGACACAGGTTAACATGCGAGGATTTTTTCTTCTTTTGTAATTTACCCATTGTTATTTTGACTTTGTGCTGACTAGAATGCATCTTCAGCATCGCAGTTTCAAATGCTTCTCTTGAAAACTTAATTCGATTTGGACTGCTTCGGAAGGTTTCTCCTGATGCTTTTGTGTTTCAGGTTCTCTTATCGCAACTGTGGAGCATGACATTCTTGGGCGCAGAACCTTCATTTGATAAACTCCTTGGGTGTCTGGTCATAGTTGCATCAGTTTGTACTTGTGTGTATTTTGGACCGGAAAAGGAGAGCGAATGATGCGAAGATGACATTCAATTGTTCTTTCTTATGATCAACTAACTGTTCACATAAGATGCATTAGCCAATTCAATCTTGATTTTCAGTTTGTCTGATAACAGTGGTGTAAACTATCTCCTTGTCTATGCTGTGATTCTTGTTTCCTGTCTCCTTCATTACATTTTGATTTGAAACATTAGGTAAACTATTTGCCGTAAAATGGTGAAGGAAATTCCAGTATATCAAGGGTCCTTATGTATGGCACTTGCTTGAATTATGATCCGTTCTTATTCGACTACTCAACCTACACCTTGTCTTACATGTTCAAATCAAATAAATTATAAAAGGTGAGGTATCAAAATTAAAATTCATTAGAGTAGTTGGACGAAAACAATTCATAGTTCAACTCCAGTAGAGGTATATCTTACTCTGTTCATATAAGATTTTTATTTTCAACTTATCAATTTTTTTTTTTTGCACGAAATTAGCAGGCTTAAATTTAGCTTTAAATGAATTTGGACTTGAATTGGACTATTTAACCTGTTTATTTGATCCGCGAACCCGCTTGACTCGGTAACGACATGCTTAATTTTAAACCTTGAATCTTTTTCTGTATAAATATGAGCGAAAATATATTAAAATTATACATTTATGTTATAATATATGCACATATCTTAGTTGCATGTAATGGGCTAAAACTGGAAATAATGAAGTTAATTTTTTAAGGCCCTATATCATTTTATTTCACATATTTTTTAATTTATTTATAAAATATATAATTCAAATATCTTAAGTAGATATCACATTCAGTATTCAAAATTAGTATCTTTGAAGAAGATAAATCACTCCATAGATGAAATATGATGTCTTATCAAATTATAGATATCAAGACTTTTTAAGAAGCAAAAAATTAAACTCTTTGCTTTTAATCATAAAATAAAATATTAGTGCTGACTAAGTTATCATTTGATAACTTATTTTGACGTTCAAACAGGGTTTCGTGTTCTCAAAATTAGAAAGTGGAAAGTGAAATTCGACAGCTAACTTAGAAAACAAAGCAGCACTTAAACAAAAATAATGAAATGGATTAAAGATAACAAAAACAAAAGGGTTAAATTACGAAATCCCTCCTTGCACATATTTTCTATCTCGGTTATTCCTTTGCATAAAAGGTTGTTTACTTTGAAACTCACACTTTGCTACTGTCTCAAATAGGTTTCAAAAGTACCGCTGATCGATGAAATTGTATATAAAATTTTATGAAAATAAGTTTGCAGTAAACCTTGTTACGTCATATGAAATATAAACAACCAATTTTGACAGTTCTAGTTGATAAATAAAAGTTTTATTATTTAAGTTTAAATAAATTGTATAGATTGTAACTTAGATGGTTGTTTGATTATAGAACCAATGTGATATGCCAAATCATTTTGGCAAAGTTCGATTAAACAGGGGTATACCCTATTTTAGAGAACAGAGTTGGCGTCGGCTAAAGAAAGCCTACTCGCCTACATCAACAGGTGAAACAAAACGAAAGAAGATCAGAACAAAACAGGAGAGAAGCCAAATATGCCCAACTAAGCTTAAAGCAGATTAGGAAACCAAAATGATGACGCAAACACGTAGCTGATGCCCAAGTTGCAGTCTTAGAGTCAAGTCCCGAGCGATGCCTTTCCACAATTGCACCGTGCAAAGTATGTTTCAGCCCAGAAAATCACTCTGTTTGAGCTGATCGTCAAACAATCTCTTATTCCGCTCATTCCATAACTCCCAGCAAGAAGCAGTAAAAAGGAGGTCGAAGTAGGCCTTGAATTGTCCCGAAAGTGGCTTCCGAGCTCTACTCCAACGATTGGCTAACTCACCAGAGTAACCGGACGTTAATTGCTGAGCCAACAGGGGGGAGGCGGAGCAGTTGATTCCAAAGCGACCTGGCGTACAGATAGAGGAAGAACAAATGGTCCAGGGTCTCAACGTCCTTGCAGCAGAGAACACAGATAGAGGGGCCGTGATAGCTTCTCTTGGGGAGGAAGTCTGCTGTAAGGATTCTATATCATGCAGCAAGCCACATGAAAATTTTGATTCTAAGTGGAATTTTAAGACGCCGGAGGAAAGCGATTTTCGAGTCATTGATTCCGTTGAAAGTCAAGAAATTGTAAGCACTTCGAACCGTAAATGTACCAGAGTTAGACCAGCGCCATGAGGGGCAATCATCCATGTCAGGTAGTGCAATGTTGCGGATCACAAAGCCTTGAGTTGAAGAAGCTCGTCGTGCTCCTCTAGACCAAACGGTGTAGTAAGGCCGAGGTTGGGCCGAGCAGCAAAATGCCGAAACCAGGTAGTGACAGAGAGATGTTTGTGGTGCGCAGCAGCATACAGATGTGGGAAGCAATATCTAGGGGTAGCGTCCCCGCACTATCTCGCATTCCAAAAGGAAGTTGTCCTGCCGTTACCAAGGGAGAAGCTGACGGAGGTTAGGAAGGGCGCCGCAACATTTAGGACATCTCGCCAAATTGGACAGCAACCAGCCGGCTTCGTCGCACTCAGAGATGGTGCATGTGTTTATACTGTTTCGCGGAAAGAAGTTGAACCCAGGGTAGAGATTTGGAATTGTGGAAGTTCCACGGTGTCTTCATCAATAGGGCGGAGTTCATCGAGTGCAAATTTCAGATCCCAATTCCTCCGGTACTTTTTGGGTGGCACATTTGTTCCCAATTTACAAGGCAGTGGAAACCATTCTTAAGTTTTTTGCCCCCCAGAAGAAGTCTCGCCGGATTTTATTAATAAGTTTAGACCCAAATAGGTAAAGAGTAGGTTGAGCAAAAGAAGATAGAGATACTAGAGAGTACCGAGTTGAGAAGAACAAGTCGACCACCCCTAGAGAGCAGAGTACCCTTCCATCCCGCCAACCGATTATCCAATTTTTTGATCAAAGGTAAGAAATCTGCCTTGCGAAGTTTCATGGGGGAGAGTGGCAGGCCCAAGTAGGTGAAGGGGAAGCCATGCATGGAGCAGCCCAAAAAAGTTGCCAAAGTAGTGGCTTGATCATTGTGCAAGTAGATGGGAATGATGGTGCTTTTGAGGTAATTGATCTTAAGGCCCGAGCAATCATTGAAGGCATCGAGAAGGAGCTTAATTACAGCGGCCGACCTAGTAGTGCCATCGAAAAATTGAAGCATGTATAAGCAAATTGCAGAGTGTAGAAATCCAGCGGTCGCCAAAACCCCTCACATGGAGTAGCTCCGACGAGAAGTGCCAATTGATGTGGTCGAAGGCTCAATAAGAATCAATCTTGAACAGTGCGCGCATTGTTGTTTGGAGGAGAGCAGATGGTGGGTGAGGATGTAAGCAGCCAGGAAATTGTCGAGGATGTATCGGTCCTTAGGATGTGTTTGGTTCCACGTAAAACTGGGAAAAAAAATTTTCCGTGGTAAAAAGTTTTTCATGGAAAATTTATTTTACGGCTTTTAGTGTTTGGTTTGTAGGAAAAGAAAATTATTTTACCGTTACAGTTGTTTGGTTAAATAGTTGAAAGAAAAAAGTAGAAATTTTTTTTATTATGTATTTGATATATTATTTATTTATTATTTATGAATTAAATATATGATAAATTTATAAGTATTTAATATAATATTTGTAATAGTCTGCATATAATATTATATAAAAATATATAATTTTTATAAATAAAAATATAAAATTAGTTTTTTTTACTGTTGTTATAAATAAAAAATTATTATATATATTTTTTCTTATTGTATATATTATATATATTATCTATATATAATAATTATTGATANTTTATAAATAATATATATATAATATAAAATATTACACAATATTATATTTAAATAATAAAATTATATATATAATATAAAATAGGGGGAGAGAGTCCACGGTCCACGAGGTGACCCTGTGGACTCTCTCTCTCACGCTGTCACGACCCGCGACCCCCGCCTCTTTGGTCAGGTTTGCGGCGCCGCCGACAGCGCCGAATGGACAGGGTTTCCCCTGTACTGCGGACAAAGTCTCCCCTGTACATTCAAGGCAACGCAATCAATACAATACGAAGGTTCCAACCAGGAACAGTATTCAACAAACAGATTGAATAAGGAAGGTATCAACAACATAACACATCCTATATTATTACATACATTCACATTCACATATTTTTACATTACAATTCTTTTTACATTCTTTTTCATCCAAATGCAATCTAGTTATTACAAATTACTCATTATTCTGTCACGGCCCGCGACCCCCGCCTCTTTGGTCAGGTTCGCGGCGCCGCCGACAGCGCCGAGTGGACAGGGTTTCCCCTGTACTGCGGACAGAGTTCCCCTGTACATTCAAGGCAACGCAATCAATACAATACGAAGGTTCCAACCAGGAACAGTATTCAACAAACAGATTGAATAAGGAAGGTATCAACAATATAACACATCCTATATTATTACATACATTCACATTCACATATTATTACATTACATTCTATGCATTATGCTTACATGCTTTCTTCGAGTTTACATGCATATATAACCTTTTATATGCACCTACTTTAGCATTTATATATCATTATTATCATGCTTTACATTATTATCATGCATTACTAGTATTATGTAAATTACTCACTATGCATTTCTACTTAGCATTTACATTAACATGCATAATTATCATGCATTACGCCATTATCACGCATTATTTCACACTTATATGCATCAACACAAATTCTTAACTTGCTTAGACATAAAGGCGACCTAGTCGCTTCGGTAAGCACAACCCACCTCGATTCGCGTTCCGATTGCTTGTCGACACTTGCAATCGGCCTCCCGCGGCATCCGGCGCCCGGTTTCATCGGAACTTGTAGTTGCGCACCAACCGCGCATCGCTTCGCAGCCCCGGGTAAAAAGGGTCTTCGTTTTGCTGTTACGGTGCTTCAAATCCGTTTCCAGGATTTTACGACGTCGCCTCGGCCCTCTAGGCAGAAACGAAGCCTAACGTCCGTTTCTTTAATAACTTCGCAACGGCTCGTCGGATTGCCGAACCGTCTTCGCTAGCGCGTTCGTTTCCCTAGCAATTAGGTTTACAGAGGGTTAAATTAGATCAAACCCTCATATTTCCAAATATTGCATTTCTAATCCTAGATTTTCAATTATGTAAGAAATCACCAAATTGATCCTAGATTCTAGCATTTATCCTCTATTTAGCATGCCAGGATTCCAAATAAACCATTTCTAGAGCATATAATTGAAGCTCTACAATTCTACCATTAAAGGGGTTGAATGTATGTAATAATATAGAATGTGTTATGTTGTTGATACCTTCCTTATTCAATCTGTTTGTTGAATACTGTTCCTGGTTGGAACCTTCGTATTGTATTGATTGCGTTGCCTTGAATGTACAGGGGAGACTCTGTCCGCAGTACAGGGGAAACCCTGTCCATTCGGCGCTGTCGGCGGCGCCGCGAACCTGACCAAAGAGGCGGGGTCAGGGGGAGAGACACCACGGTCCACGAGGTGAGGATAGCCTCGTGGACCGCGCATACTCAAAAGTCCTAGCCATGATATTGGGTGCTTGAACTTTTCGTTTTCCGCAGACGGCGAGCGAAAAATGAAAAAGCAAACTTTTCAGAGAATCTGTAAAAAAAGTTTTTCAATTTTTTTTTTTACAGGTAACCAAACATTGGAAAAAAAGTTTTCAGCATAATTTTTTTTTTCAGAGCACTTTTACAGGGAACCAAACATCCCCTTAATGAAAGCTGTTTGAAAAGGATTGATTAAAAGATTCATAAAACTTTGGANTTGTTGATACCTTCCTTATTCAATCTGTTTGTTGAATACTGTTCCTGGTTGGAACCTTCGTATTGTATTGATTGCGTTGCCTTGAATGTACAGGGGAGACTCTGTCCGCAGTACAGGGGAAACCCTGTCCATTCGGCGCTGTCGGCGGCGCCGCGAACCTGACCAAAGAGGCGGGGTCATGGGTCGTGACACACGCGGTCCACGAGGTGAGGATAGCCTCGTGGACCGCGCATACTCAAAAGTCCTGAGCCACGATATTGGGTGCTTGAACTTTTCGTTTTCCGCGGACGGCGAGCGAAAAACAAAAAAGCAAACTTTTCAGAGAATCTGTAAAAAAGATTTTTCAAATTTTTTTTTACAGGTAACCAAACATTGGAAAAAAAGTTTCAGCAGAATTTTTTTTTTCAGAGCACTTTTATAGGGAACCAAACATCCCCTAATGAAAGCTGTTTGAAAAGGGTTGATTAGAAGATTCATAAAACTTAGGAGCCGGGTCGCTAACACTTTCGAGATAAGCTTGGGTATGTTGTGGACCAGGCTAATAGGCCGAAGGTCCTTTGCCGAGACAATGCCTTTTTTCTTTGGAATCGGGCATATCTAGTTATTGTTCATGCCGCTCAGATTGGAGGAGCGATTGTAGAAGCTTGCAAAGACATTCATAATGTCGCCTTAGAGAATAGCCCAGAAATGTTGGTAGAACAGCATTGGAAAACCGTCCGGTCTCGGAGCCTTTTCTGGTGCACATGAGAATAAAGCTCGCTTCACTTCCTCGACGGTAAAGGGTGAATGGAGGCTAGAAAGATCGAAGGCTTCGCTACCATACAACGAAGAAAGATTGACGGTCGCACAGGATGATTGAACGATGCCTAGAATATTATGATAAAAGGAGAAGAGATGATTAGCAATGAAATCAGGCGTAGAGAAAGAGGAGGTACCGTCCGAAAGTTGTGAAAGAGACTTTTTCCTTTTGCAATAGCTAGCTTTAAGGTGGAAGTACTTGGTGTTCGCATCGCCAACCCGAAGCCAATGCACACTAGATCTTTGTTTCCATTTCATCTCTTCCTGCAAGCACAATTCCTCGTACTGTCCTTTAAGTAAAGGTTGCAACTTGCATTCAAGAATGTCAGAATCCTAATTTCCTCAGCCCTGTCAAGCCAATCTAACCATGAGAGGTACAATGCGGCCTGTACCTTAAGCGCCGTTGTAAGCCCCTTAGCCCAAGAACGAAGAGCCATTTGACCGCGCTCAACCTTAGACTTTTTCCTTTTGGCAAAGTTCTGCATTTGCATTCAATTATTATTGTAAATGTTTTGGCGTTATTTGAAACAATGATAAATTGAATGGTTCAAATCGAAAAAAATTTTAGCTAAATCATAAAAAGCACCCTTATTATCCCTTCCATTAAAAATTGTGTTAATTATCCCCTACACTTTGTCATTGTCTAAAATAACTTAAAAAATTCGAGATGATTATTGCATTCAACTAACAAACTTTTTAAAAATAAATTTACAGATAAAATTAGTTATCACTAGTGCATTACAATCATGTAAATTGAATAAAATTGTTCAATAAATTATTAATTTTGATGGTATGAGCAAAATAGAAATCTTTTTTTATTTTTCATCTATTTATTGAATTGTGAATTGAATAGATGTTAAGATAGAAAACAATAGACTTTAAGATCGAAAAAATTGTGATATATTAACTGATTTTAGCAAAATTATACAACTAATTCATCAATTATTGTAAATATTTAGACTTTCTAGAAATATGTAAAGTACAAAGGATAGTTACCCAATTTTGAAGAAAAGAGATAAATAAGACAACCTAAAATGCAGGAAGCTTTTAAAATTTAGTCTTAATTTGAGAATAATATTAGTGGTATATCTAAATATGAGTGTAAATTATACCTCTCATCTATTCAAAAATAGAGATACATCTATTAACCACATCAATGTGACTAGTGTAGAGAATCCCACCTTTGAAAAAAAATAAAAATAAAAAGTCTAAAATTTAGCAGTCATATGGTTGATGTGATGTCTACAGTCAATTAAATTATTTCTCTTAGATTCACCCATTCCATCATCGTTTTTAAAAAAATATTTTTATTATACTTTTCTCTCAAAAGAAAGGATGCGATTAAATGGACATAAATAGTGTGGCATAACTGTTACGAAGATAATGTGATTGGCTTAATTAGTAGGATGTAAGATGTATACTTTTTTGGCATGTAGAAGTTATATTTACCTAACTTTTATACAAAGAGTACAATTTTTTTATCATTAAGCAAAAAAATTAAAAAAAAGTCATTAGCCATTTTCCCCGGCGCTTTCGGATTTTAGGCTCCAAACTTGAGTAAACTTCTACATTCCAATTCAACAATCATCGCAATTAAGACAACAATAAAGAACATTAAAATTGATACCGCTTTTTCATTCAAGAGTTAATTGAGACAGATAAAAGAGCTAAGCTTACTCCTTCGATAATTTAACCTTTTTTTGACAATTTTTTTTAAAATTTGAAATTACGATCGTACCTTGAGTTGACTCACACAATATAAAATGGTGCAATAGTGGACAACTAAAATTAGACCCATCAAAATTTTATTTGTAAATATAGTCTTCGTTTTGTCATGTGAATGCTAGGAAGAAAAAAATACATGAAAGCGGTGAATGATTTACCGCATTCGTCAAATTTTGTTAGGAGAGAGAAAATGGTGAATGGTTCACCACTTTTGAAAAGAGTATATACCATGAAAGAATGAGAGAGGAGAGAGAAGAAGAGGAAAATATAATAAAGACGGTGAACGGTTCATCACTTTTAAATAATTTTATTGGTTTTAAAAATAGTTATGAAAGCTGTGAATAATTCACCGCATTTAAATACAGTAATTAATTCACCGCTTATATTCTTTATTTTTTTAAAAAAATCAATATAGTATATTAGAGGTCTATTTTTATAATTATTTTTTTAAAATACTATTTTTGCAATTGTACAAATTAGTAGGATTATTTATAAAAAAAAATTTGAAAAAAAATATACAGAGAACTTAAGCTGATTCGGGATGAAGCCCATACCCAACAATAAAGAAAACGTTGCCACGCACAAATTTAGAAAGAGTAATTTATGAGTATAGATAATTAATCCAACGTCAGATCAGCGTGACGAACAAAAAAAGACTCCTGGAGAGATGATATCCCTTACAACTGCAAACCGAAAAGTCCGACGGCATGGTCCAAAATGGAAGTAGTTACTTGAACAAAGATGAAGGTCCTTAACTTACAAGCCAAATAACCAGTTTTCAGGTACCAGCTATTCAAGTACATGACTAATCTATTCTAAAATAAGACATGAATAATAATCAAGGAAGCCAAAAGAGAGAAAAAGAAAAAAACAAAGTTGTTCCCACCCTTCGACTTTCGAGGACCCAGGATTGCGCAGATATGTACTTATTTAGGCGGCCGGCAATTTACAGAAAACAGACGAGTAAAAAGGATTTTCCAAATCCGACCGTACATGTGTATTGTAGTTGTAACAAACAGCATAGTAGTTTGGTTCATAAGGCTAGAGTTTCTGAATGACAACCGAGTTAGCAATGCCCGCTTCCTCTATTGTCACGGTGGCATCATCGAGCTGCTTCGGGGGGAAGCCGACGGTTTGTAGCCGGTACGTCCTCGTCGCTCCGGGTCGCGATGCATCAATGAACGCCCGTATGTCGCCGACCGTGTGGGTGGTATTGAAACGCGCCACCATGCGAGTGCCGTCAGCCAACCTTAACTGGATAGAGGTAGACGGCGAAGCAGCATCCAATGAAAGGCCGTTACTAGTGTTCGCAGTGGTGGTGGTAGTAGTAGTAGTAGTAACAGTTGCGGTGGGCTCAGGGATGGAGTCATCGGAAGATCCACTTCCAAGAACTCTTCCTACACCTCGAAATGCAGCGTGGCGCTTCACGGGCTCCTGATAGAACAAATGAAAATGGAGGTTATTATGAAGGCGAGACGTTTGTCAAAGGTAGGAAATCATATATTGATTTGCATAACAAGTTCGATGAGGAAACCAACAGGGTAATTTTCTTGTTTCCTAACGAGATTGACATGAACTTTGGATCTCCTATCAGCTGGCTCAAGCTCCTCTGGGCATTCCGACTTTGTAATACTCTGCAAAAAACAGACAGTAAAAATACATTCTTAGGACTAGGACTTGGGAAAGTGATTTCCTTTACCATCAACATAAGTTCTCAGTAACCATGTAAATTCCATGATTGCCGAGTAGTTCATCAGTTTCTAAATTCTTAACCATGTAGTAATACTAAGATGGTTAAACCATTTTAATGCATGCAAAGTTTTAATATAATATATAAGCCTACATTAATTAGAAGCTGCAAGATCATATTTAAACATAGGATATTGGAACTGAATTTGCAATACAGTAAAATGTAGTAGTAAATAAAAACAACAGCATATGATGTCCAGTCTTGGTATAACTAGCTGTCTGTTGTGATGCATGTCTAGCAGTGTCAGCATCAGACAACATGTCGGATAATATACTCATCAGATGTTTTTATCCATACATTGTGAGAGAATTTTTAAAATAGTTACTAAAGTTGTGACCATTTTAATAATTAATTAGAGTTTCATTAAGTGTCACACGAAAATTGTATTTGGTGCGGTTTAGAAGTTATGTCTATTCTTTGAATGGTTTCATGCATATAGCAAGTAGTTTTGATAGCATTAACGTGCTAAATAAAACTTAGGGAAACTTCAATTAAAGCACTAATTGCCAAAAAAACCTGCTCTACAGGCAGAACAAAATTCTACTATTCAGAAGGTGATCAATCCTAATGGTTCACATTCTACTGAGCTACAATAATCAAAAGTAGTTGACAACACAGGGAAACACCAACAAAAGAATTAGGAACTCTGCCAACTTATCAATGACCAACTCAAATCATTTCCAATGCTTCACCATTGTTAAATCAATGCCCATTATTCTCCAAAAACTTATGCTACTAGAGAACGGTGTTTTTAATATTTATATTCAACATGCCCTCTCACATCTAGGCTTGGATCTTTTTGATAAGCCGGCTTGAATTAAATGAGACGAAATTACATAATGCTCGAAGCCTGATAAGACTCAAACTCAGGACCTCTTACTCTAATAGTATGTTAAATTAAGTGAAACCACCATTATTCTCCTAAGCTTAAGGTACTAGAGAACGGTGTTATTAATATTTATATTCAACAACCATCTCATCATCACCAATTTAATTTTAACATATTATTATATTAAGTTATCAGTCGTCTCACCATCACTACCTTCATTGTTTGATGAGCTTCCAATACTACCATTAGAGGGGATTCTATCTATACAATCAAGAGTTACAAATTACACCCAACGCTTCCTTTCCACCAACTTTAAGATTTGTAATAATTGTACAAGTTTATGGATCACATCTTTGACGTTTCAATGAAAGAGTTTTATGTCAAACTTCTGGACATCGATCCTCCTTACAACGCTGCAATCAAGGTGTTGCTAATAGAAATCATTTGTGACATAGACATTAGACTACATCGCAAGATATCTTGAAGATTCTACAGCTAACTTCATTGTTGCTGATTCTATTGATCTCAAGAACGTTATCTCATGCAGCAAAAGCAAGTTATGCAGCCAAGAAATTAACTATGATTTAAAAAATTATTTCTTTTTTAATTTTCAGAATATTATTATTTCTGTTAATTTGTTTAGGTTTTTAAGATTTTTAATATGGAATAAATCACTAAAAGTTAGAGATACGATTTTGATAGTTTTAAAGTAAGATTATATATTTTAAGAATCCTTCAAATCTTAGGATTTTATTTAGAGTAGGATTTAAAGTAGGATTTGGATTTATTTTATTATAAATAAGATCTTAGGCCTACTGTAGAAAGAGAGTTTTTGATTAATGAAACTTTTATTTAGATCTATGTTATTTTTCTTATTGTCTATATAGCCTTATCCTAACATGTGTGGCTTTCCTCTTTTTCTTTTCCTTTCTTCTATTCTTTCTCTTTTCTTTCGTACAGTATCTGCAGCTAAAATACTTGTTGTATTTTTAGCTTGCATTACTTATCAAAATACTTGTGGGTTAATACTTGTTGATTAATGAAACATAAAGAGTTACTTAAAATACTTAAAATACTTGTTGATTAATGAAACATTTTAAGAGTGCACAGAGGACTGATATCTTTTATGCAAATACAGTTAGTGATTGTACTTCATTGTATACTGGAAGACTGTTCGTTGAAGTAATGTACACAAATTCAACTATTCGGTTGGTAAGAATTGAGCCATAAAGAGAGTGTCACAGCAACACACCTTGAAGTCATTTTTGACCTTTCTACCTCACTTTCTCACCAACTGTTCCAACATACATGTCGTATGATTCATTTTTATATATCTAAAGAAAATATAAAAGTAACCGTATACTAGTTCGAAGGTTGATCCACATGAAATGAATTGGGCATTAGAGGATCTAGATCCTTGAATCCTGAATATATGTCAAAGATCATACTTTGTTTATTCGCAATATGATAATCCTGACCAGGTGGACGGCCACGCTCTCTGCCTCTCCCATGTCGAGGTATCGTCGAAGTGTTGAACAGAACAAGGACCTTTGATGTAGAAGAAAAATGAGAGATATCCCTTGTCCTCTTTTCCACACAATCTATACAATAACATTAAAGGGCGAACCCTTAACCATTTGCACCCTTCTTCTTGATTTCAGATGTGAGCCCTCGATCAACCACTTTCTCTCTCTTTCTCACTGTCTGAGTGGCCCCTCTGAGGTCCCTTTCTTCTCTCTCTCTCTCACACGTCTCCTCCTCTTCCGCCAGCCTTGATTTCTTCGTACGCTACCGTGTCCTTCCCGCCACTGATGAGATCTTGCGCCCGTCGCTTCAGATCGCGCCGACTGATTCAAGAAATCCCACACCGCCCACCGTCACCTCAAGCCGATCTGCGGTCCCGTACGCGAATCCCGAAGATTGCGCCTACCGCTGTCACCCACGCCGATCCGCTAGAAATCTCTTTGTCGTCGTCGCATCTCGCAAATCCCGTCCTCATTGCCATACGCAGATCCTACGGATCGCGCCTCGTATGTCGCGATCGACTGCTAGTAAGGAGCCTAGACCCTCGTCCCCCGAAGCCCTATTTATGGCGTCAGGGAGGCGGGTGCAAGGGTGGGGGAGGCACACAAGACCTATCCACACACACTGTGAGCAAAAAAAAAAAAAAAAAAAAAAAAAAAAGAGAAGAAAAAAAAAAGAAAAGAAAAGAAGAGGGAAAGAAGCAACAAAGGGAGAAGAAGAAGAAAAAGAAGAAGGAGAGAAGTATTTATAAAAAAAAGGGTATAGAAGAGGAGGAAAGCTCAGTGCTTGTGCTGCGCCCGCCCATCCAACTTTGTTGCCGCCGTCGCCGCCCACGACAACAGCGCCATCCACCCCGTGACCACCTTGGGACAGGGGCAATAGCAACAAGAGTGGAGCTTCTTTTGTCTTGAGTATACAAAAGTGTACCCCAAACTAAGATGTAGTAAATTTTATAATTAATTTTTGTTGAATCACATGCTACTATCACAATTTGGTGGGTTTTGTTGGGCCTAGACAATGATAACTCTATGCAAAAACAAAATACATGTGACTTTCTTTTTATTTTTTTGGGTTACTATTAGTATTTAGTCTATATATATATATATATATATATATATAGAATTATGCTACTATACTATCAATAGTACCAAGCCCTTGGTACTATTGAGTTTTCGGTCGTTGGATAAAAAGATGTGCGGTTAGGATGATAGTAGTCCCCGGTTAAATTGATAGTGGTCCCCTAGGGTTGAGTGGGTGTTTGGTTTAATAGTATAATCTAACGGGTGGAAATGATCAAAGGGTATATCTAACGGTAGAAAACTCAATAGTACCAAGGGCTTGATACTATCGATAGTATACGTAGCCGGACTCTCTCTCTCCTCCTCTCTCCACAATCTCTCTCTCTATATATATATATATAATATATATATATATATATATCATGTA
Source organism: Ananas comosus (assembly GCF_001540865.1). NCBI lineage: Eukaryota > Viridiplantae > Streptophyta > Magnoliopsida > Poales > Bromeliaceae > Ananas > Ananas comosus. The sequence goes on along the minus strand of NC_033639.1, from coordinate 5,632,559 downwards.
TAAACTTTTAAATAGAATATTTTGTATGTTTAAGAAGTTCACGAGGGCACAACGGCTCATGACTTGGTATCTCATGATGCAGTCGTGCCTATATTTGCTATTCTATCAGTTCTCACAAATTGGCACCATAGTCAAGTGGGCCCGAACATTGTTGTTAAGGGATATTTATTTATCCTAGAAACGGTGAGGTTTCTAATAATTTGGTAATCCTGTTTTGTACGCTTCTTGCCCTTTTTATTTGTAAATTTATTTTCTTAGGGGGGGGGCTACCGTTGCTGATTAGTTACATCAGGATTATTGACCTATCTTGACCAAATTTTGCGAGTAACTTTTGGCGCTGTAATGTCGAATTTCCCTCGGCTAATAGTCTTCTCACTTCCCGCAGTGAGTATCTCTTTCAGAATGATAGTTTACATATTGACTATTTTTTTGGCGAGTGGAGATGTTTGATAGTCCAGGTGTGTTTATGAATTCTCTATGTTACAAACCTACAAGAGTACAAGAGTTTGAGACAATAAAAATGATTATTAGGAGATTATTTGTGTTATTTGATATTATTATCGAATTCTGCCTATTGATTTATTTGGTATTTGAATTGGAAATAAGAATGATATTGGAGATTATTTCAAATAATTGTTGTAAATTAAATTCATTACCTACTATTTTTCTTTTGTTTGATGCTTTCGGCATGAGCTGTTTGCAATAATTTAGAACGAAGTTGAGGCCAATGAAGGTATGTTTTAGTGATATGTTGCATACCTTGCTGTTTTATGCCTTACTTTATAATGATGCGATTGATTTTTTCCCACACTATTTTTCCCAGTCCATTTCCCTAACCACTATATCTAATTAGTCTATATATCATAGGAACTTTATTTGTGTTTGTGATCAACAAGATGTGAAATAGTGAGGAATGATAGATTTTGATGTGGAAATAGTGAGGTACGTGGCAAGTATCATAAAAACTATTATTTTCACTCCGAATGAAATCTTTACCATAAAATCTATTTTTTTCTGTTTTCAACTCTTGCTTCGCGAGATTCAATAGAAAATCATGAACCAACCAGCAAGCAATAACTAGGCTACTCTACATATTAATCCATGCATTTTTTGGATTTTGAACTTGAAAGTATCTGAATCTGACTTATGGACAATTGATATATGTGTTAATCATGCAATATTGTTTTGGATTTGGTCTCAATAGTGAGATTGTTTTGTTAGTTACAACTTTAAGAAACTCTAGGTAAAATATACGAATATATTTTCATCTGCTAATAATTTTTTATTGTTATTTATTAATTACTAATGTATATTTACTAGTAATACTCGGTCGATCTCCGCGGAGCGCGGCGTCTTTTAATTAGTGTACAAGAAAACATAACTACCATTGTATCCACTTCATACTAACCTCACTAAACTGAACAAAACATGGACGCACACAACGTGGTAACTACCACTAAAAACTTTTAACTAGTATACCTAAAACAGCCACCAATAATAGCAAACTACTAACCAACCACCCTAACAGTAAATATTATAGAAGCCAACTCATTAAGTTACAATGCATGCTTGCATGGCTAAGCACATAACAGAAGACTTGTAGTTCCCGCATTTGACTAGAATATATTGTCTAATTTTGCTTCTATCAATACACAGAATGCAGGCAGTTTTTGATTCCCTCATAAAAAGAGATGGTCCTTTTCCACAGCTTTGTTTACTAAAGCATCGTGAGTTTTCAACAGGTTGTTGAAATGATCACGCATTGAAAGGAAGAATAACAACCATTGATGATCAAGCAAGTTTGAGATGAAAAGTCACAAAAGAGTGATAAATGAGTACTTTGAGGAAATAAAAGGTCCTCAGAGGTTGAAGGAATTTGATTAGACGAATTGGACTAGTCCAGCCTGAACTCTAATAACTTGCCTACACTGTTTTTTTTTTTTCTTGTTCTGACTGATCAACTGCTCCTAATCAATTATAGGCTTGTGCATCCTCTATTCTCTTCTAAGCAAAACTATACACATTAGCTTTACGTCCTCTTCAAGGGAAGTGCCTACTTTTTATTAAAGTCTACCAAACTAATAAATTGGATTAAAGTCCTCATAAATAAGATGGGAAGAGGATCTCTATACCACATACCCCTATAGCAATTTGACTCTCGCGATTACTCCTAAACAAAAAAAAAGTAGCGGCCTGAATATAAAGACACTAAATCTAGAATTAAAGGAAAATTGCAGCAGGGACCAGTTGATTGCATGAATATAGACAGTCGACAAGCTAATTTGGTTAACAAAACACTAGTCTATCTAGATCCCGCAGGACAACAAGACTGTTATCAAACTGAGCATAAGCAAGTTGACTCTACGTAAGTTCAGTCCTCTCGCAGCTGGATGCGCACTAATTCCAAGAATTCACGAATCAAACAAATGAAAAGCAAAAAAAGAGGTTATGTACGAGTACAAGCTTTAATTTTATCGCTGTAATTAATCCATCATGAAATGATTCCAATGAAAATCTATTATGAAACAGATCAATCAAAGAAGAATAATATAACAATAGAAGTAGAGAAGGATGTTCATGAGTCAAGGAAACAAAATCTACAATATTCTCACATGTGACAGGCAGATCAAATTGAGGAGATTTAGAGACCCCGAGAATAAGACGGCCACACCAAGCCTCATTATACTAATCGAATACCGATATAGATTTATATCGGTCGGGCGTAAGCATTGAGAAGAACCCTAAAAAGTTGCTAGAGTCTCTCCTCAAACTATCAACACTTCGCATAAGGCCCGAGGATAATCGGCATCTCTTGATGCAATAATCATAGAGAAGCAAGTGATGAGTGATTCGCTGAGCCATTGACGACGCTGGAGTACCCCGCCCACCCCTCGCACCCGCCTCTGCAGCTCGAATTCGTGTTTCTTCACCCCACAAATTTAAATGTGAAATTCTTTTTTCACCAAAAATTTAGTTTTATGTTTTTTTAGTCTAGTGTAACAAACTTTGAAAACTAAGAGCAAATTTCTAAGTCTTATTGAAAATCAAGCTCAGTACTATCAACAAACCTCCTAATAAAATGTTGCCTCCACGCTAATTACCAATCCTCTTTTCTTGAATACACTAACATAATACGAAAGCATTATAGAACACACGAATCAGAAGAAAGTTAGCAATGTCTGTTACTTTGTAAGAGCAAGAAATAACTTTACTAAGTTAATACATAAGAAGATCAGATATCACTAGTAATTGTGATTTTTTAACTTTGGATTTAAACATATTATTAGCACACTTAGCTAAGCGCATGAAACAACAGAACAACAATAATGGAATGCAAATACTTGGATGATACTAGAATGAGAAGCAAATTAGGAGAACATTAACACCAGGAAGATGTCATACAACCTAAAGAATATATGAAACTGAATTCAAGATAACGGGTCGCAAAGCATAAATATCACAAACACCGCATCCTTAATTAATGTTACTCAAGGAACGAAGGCATTTTCAGCATCATCAAAGCCTTCTTAAGGACCCATTATTTACAGTAATCCATTGCTGCCAAATTAGATATATGAGTGATATCTCAGGTTGTTTGAGACGAGCTGACGTGCTGTCACCTGATAAGAGCCTTGCCAGTCCTGCAAAGCTCCTCGAGAGATGATTGATGGGACTGAGGAAGGTCCCGCAGCAGCTCCATTTTCCTAGCTTTCTTGATATTGAAGCTAATCAATGATTCCTCTTGTAGGATTTCTCGAACGAGCATCCTCACTGAATCAGATAAATTAGCATAACACAAGTGATATGAAAATATCATTTGTCACTTAAAGAGAAATTTGATTCAATTGCAAAAACCATATATCTCGATAAATAAATATGAATTCTTTTCAAATAAAGGCAACAAAATCATGCTTGCACACTAAATATCAAGGGCGCAATGCTAAACAAAAAACTAATTATTTCGAGCATACAAACTTGATCGAAACTTAGAAAAATTCTGACATGTTATATGGATTCCTTCCCCGGGATTGAGACCTAATAAATCACATCTAGGTAGCACACAATTACCCAGCACACACTGGTTTTAAATAGCTTTTTGCTAACTAAACAGCTCTAAACTCACCTTAGCTCATTATTGGAAAATCATTTCTGACCCAAACATCAAAGAAGTAGTGCATCTCAATAGCCAAGCATCCAATGATTTTTCATGATTTTAGTACGATAGTGTTAAGGATATAATGTACAAAAAAGTGAAATGAGGGGAAAGCATTTGAATGAAAGCAAGGGAAACAAAGAGAAAATTTTTGGGCATTTTGCATCTAGAAAAGGAAGTAACTCAGATTTCATATTTGTGCAAATACTTTGACTAGTGCAAACAAAGATAATACTAATAACATCATGGTTAGCTCCCCATCCGTACATCCTTAGTTATAGACCTAAAAAACATTTCATAAAACCTAGGAGAGGCCAGATTGCTAATGCAACCCACATGTAAACAAATTCTTTTCCCTTTTGCTCTATATACTTGACAATGTCACATGCGTAATATTTAACACATGATTTTGGAAGAAGTTCGCTGTAATTATCAGAGCAATGCCTGATGTTACACTTTAACTATATCAAGGTATAATTGAAAAAATACTCCCAAAAGGTCCCGTTTTGTCTCCTACGAAGGCTAGGCTCAAGGCACTAAAGCTCAGAACCGTGGGCCCTAGGTGACAGGACCCAAGCAGCCTGCTAGCGAAGAGGCCAGGCTTCAAGTTTCATAAGTGGTAATTGGGTGGTTATGAGAAAGGGTTCAAGATATCTATATGAGCAGCGTCTCGGATGTTAATATACATAGCAAGATGCAGAGCTTTGGTAATTTGTAGTTTTTAACATCTTGGCATATGCAATCTCGTAGTATTGGAGTGGCTAAATCTTATTATCCCTTCTTACAGCTTGGCTGTAGTCTGACTCGGCCGAGAAATGTAATTCATGTAACTACGAAGGCATGTTGAGTACAATTGAATTTTGAACATAATCTTTCTAAGCTAGTATCCGCTTAACACCCTCTAGCATGTGTATTTCCCCACCCTCATCGCTAGATGGTTGACCGAACTCAATACTCTACTATCTATCTTGATATAAATATAGCTTAATGACGGTATGATGAGAACTAAGATCGACATATTACGATATAACAAGACAATGCACTCCTATCCAACAGGAAAACATTGCTATGTCACTATTGTTGTGGCCTAAGAATTGTAAAATAATTGTGTAGTTAATATTGATCGTTCCCCTTTCTTTCATCTTGGTAAGTCTCTCCTTCGCTTCATACTGGATTTACATTCCAGCTTTTTTTCAAAGACTTCCGTTAATGCTCTTTAGGTCCATCATGCTATCATTATCTTATGAACTAGCTACTACATGCTTGATCCAAAATGTTTAGGTCTTTACACGGATAAACGCCGTATCATGAGCTAAATTGTTCATTAGAGCAGAATGATCCATCCGGGCTAGGCCATGCGATAATTCTTCTTTTACACTTCCTCTCTTTGATATTCATCCTCCACTTCTTCAGTAAACCTGTTCGGCCTTTCTCACGAGTCCCTGGAATATGGAAAATTGCCTTCTTTTCTTTCTTTTCGCAACAGAAACTACCAAGGTCGAACTCTAGATTCTTTCCATAATTAGATGTTTAGTGAGAAGTAGTGTAATGAATTAATTTTTCAAAGATTCCTCACCAATCTCTATCACTAGAAGCCGTAAACACAAATTGGACTAGCTACTACTTAACCTAACTAAAGATCAACACACTAAAGCGAGAATGCAACTTATATCAAATTACATCTCTACCATCCAAACGGAACCTTGCGTATGTCACAAGAACAACAAATCGGACCAGAGAAAAAAGGAGCGCAGCCCTCTTCTCGCCACCGGATAGTAATCCTTCCGGCCTCTTCCATCGGGAGTCCGTAATCCGAATCCCGATCCGCTTCCCGATAACCGATTGAGATCGGCGAGGGTGAAATCGTCGCTTCGGCCTCTTTCCACCGACGTTGACGCGTCGTCGTCTCTTCTTCTCTCCTTCTCCGTCAGCCTTCCTCAATCTCGAAATCGCCGACGCCGCACCGTGTCGGGCGGAGATCGAAAGCCCCGCCACACGGCGATTCTGCGTCGTCCTCCGCCTCGGAGGGAGGTAGTCCATCATCCTTCATCATCGTCCCGCGCCAGCCATTGCGCGGCCGCCGCGTCGTCGTCGTCGTCGTCTATGTAGATGCTAGAGGTTGAGGAGGAGGACGTAGGTGGAGGTGGGGAGGAGGGTTGGGGAGGCAGGTGGTACGTCGTAGAAGAGTGGATGGCGGCGTCGAGGGCGCACCGGAGCTCTAGAAGAAGACGGCCTCCTCGCGGGTCGCAGACGTGATGCCGCAGAACGCCTCGGCGAGAGGCCTTCTCTCCGCCGCCTCGTCGCCGACCCGCCGCCGCCCAGGCCGCCCAGAGCGTCGCCAACTGCCCCTCCATGATTACTCCTCGCTCCTCCTTCTCCCTCCGCCGCGCTGCTATCTCCTTTCGCCGGATCGGGGGTTCTATTCGCTGTTTGGGCTCCGATTTTAGAGTCGAAACGGATTTACCCTTGCTACTTTGCTACGTAGAGTTCGCCTTGTATGATTTTAGCCTTTTTAACTTTCTTTTGATGAAATTGCATAAACAATATTCCCCAATTAAAAAGGCATTTGCATAAAAAAATTTATTATTTTGGCACTTTTATACAAGACCGGTGCAATCTTTTTTACTTTTACCACCGATTCGCTTCGCTTTTCAGCAAACTGAAAAATACCCTTATTACTCTTTTCTCTTCCCTCTTTCTCTCTCTCTTCGTATTCTTTCGTTTTTTTTTTTTCTCGCCGGAGACGTGGAGGAGAAACCGGTACCGTCTCCGCCTCTCACCCTCATGCTCTCGCCTCGCCCTTGCCCCTCGTCCATGCACCCCCTCTTCCTCCTCCGACCCCGCCAAGGCCGCGCGCGACTTTTTTTTTTTGGCTTTTTTCTTTTTTTTTCTTTCTCCGACTCTTCTCACCGCTCCGATGACGACTAGCCTCTCGCTCTTACCCCGCCCTTCTCATCCTCCCTCTCCCTCATTTTCTGCCGCCCTCCGACGACGATTTATCTCCGCCAGCGCCGACGATCGACACCCCTGTAGAGGTCACTACGGCGCTAACACCTCGGAGCGGCGGGTCCTTAGCCGGCGTCCATCACCGCAGGCGCCATACGCTGTTGGCAGAGAAGGTGACAAAAAAATTCATTAGAAAAACAGAAAAAAAAAAATAAAGATAAAAAATTATATAAAAAGAAGGATGAAGATGAAATTGCATCGTTAATTACAAAAAAAATTATAAGTTGCACTATTTAAGATGTAAACTGTTGTTTTAAGATAAAAATTATACTCTTTGAACAAGGCTCAGCAACATAGCAAATCATCACAAAGCACCGTCCGACGAATTCCAAACTAAACCCGCGTTCCGTCGGCGGATTTTGCCGACAAACGCACCGGAAAAGCATTTTCGATCACCGTAAAGGTCTGGGGCCTTGGACAATCAGTCCAGAGGTTGCCCGCAGCCCGCACACGCTGCCCACAGCGATCACAATATAAACAATTGCATAAAAACCCTCCCGATTACAAGAAATCCCATTATTTTATGTGATTTCTAAGCTTTTATGGTCCAACCGAGCAATCCATTAACTCTTTTGCCAAACCGAGACACCTGCTGATAGGTCTCGGTATGCCGGAGGCCGTGCTCACCTTTCAGAGCAGTTTCGTCCACTGTGGGAAGCGCACAAGCGACGCGACAATCAGCGAAGCAACGCGCACAGCGCAAATAATGCTTCTAACGCTCAAACCGGGGCACCGTTGACCCCAACGAAGGTGAGCATGATGTTCAGAACGAAATAACGATGATTGTGTTCCCTCCCACAGTCATCAGGGTGCCTTCGGATTGCCGGAAAGACAGCCGGAACCCCAAACTATAGTGCTGGAACTTAAAACAATAGCATACCGGAGCAGTGGGAGCTAAGGTTGGTCTCCGGCGGCCGGACGGCGAGTGCTCCGGCCGAGAATGGAAGCGGCCGGTCTGAGAGGTCCGAGGTAGGTGCTGGCCGGCGGCGGGCGGCAGCCGGTGGCGTGGCGGAGGAGATCAAGCCCGCCAACTGCTCTTGGGTTCAAGGCTTCCCGGCGGCACGGCGGCGGCCGGAGGAGGTCGGGGCGACGTCGATCCGTCGTCGGAGGTCGAGGGGATCATGATGCACCCCTCCGTGGGCGGCGGCATCGTGCGGTGGCCGAGGTGGCTCGGCCTCGGCCCGCACAAGCTCTGGGCGGCCGCAAAGTGGAAGAGCGGCAGCCGGCGGCTTCGGGGACATCCGGGGATGCACGCCGGAGGTCGCCGGAGGTCTCTGGAGGGCGGCATTGCCGGCGGGGAGCGACGGCGGCGTGCGGAGGCAGAGATCACCCAGACTCGGCCTGGGTGACTGCAGCTAGCCATAGGGAGCTGGGATGGCTCCGGCGGCACGCGAGGACGGCGGAGGCTGGCGGGGACGGCGCTAGGGATGGGCCTCGGCCAGGGGATGTTGAAGCTCGGGCTTTGATGCCTCCCCGAGCACAACAACCGAGCTGGTGGCGAGGTGGGTCTAACGAGGAGTTGAGGGGAGGCCGGGGT
>NC_033639.1:5615803-5623325 GCF_001540865.1 Ananas comosus | reverse complement strand
CTGTCGCCCGGACCACCCATTGCACACCTCACGCCCGACCGAATTAAGCGACCACCCGCACGTCGACCGATGGTGCCCAGGCCTGCCGCCAGTGGCCCCATTGCTCTGGAACTCCGAGTTCAAACTCGTCCGGGCTTGTTCTTTTCCGCCGACGCCGCCGCCGCTCCTCGCACACGACGAGGGTTGAGCATAGTGCTCTTCCCTTCATCAGAAACCACCTCTGACCGGTGATCACCTTCCATCGTGTCCGCCGAAGCCGACCGAGCAAGTGAAGTAGGCTTAGCTTTGAGTGGTTTGCTGATTCATGATCATCCGGAGGCTCCCCAATCTTTCCGGAAGGGAGCACGGTGATCGTGGAAATGTGTCATCGGTGGGCTCACCTTAGTATTCTGTCGGGGGAACTCATTTCGCTGTTTCGGCGTGTAGCTCGTTAGAGCTCCTTTTAGGCTGCTGTTTTTAGGTTATGCGCATTTTACGGGCGATCCGAGGCTGTTTCGATGCTCTGGAGATAGCAACGGTGATCGTGGATACAGTGCACTGCAATCACAGTGATCACCTTATTTTGGTGATCAGAGGTGCTATCGTCTGTTTTGGTGCGTTTTTCCCCGATGCGGCGCTATCGCAGATTTCAGTGTCTGCTTCCACGCTACCCACAGTGAGGCTTATTGCCGCTCTAGACCGTGAGAGACGGCCTCGGCACATCGAGACCTGTCAGTACGTGTCTCGGCGGACTTAGAAGTCCATCGATTTGCGAGAACGAGCCACTTGATCGCTCTAATATAACATAAAATGTTAGGATTTTATCGTAACTAGAAGAACTTTTGCACAATTGTGCACCTTGTGGCTATGTGGGCAGTCGCGTATGGCATGTTGTGGTGACCTCTGGACTGATTTGTCCAGTGATCCTGTAGCTTATTTGCGGAAATCAAAAAGTCGATTTCGGTGCGTTTTCGAAGAAAATTCGCCGACAAGAACGAGTTTCAGTTCAGATTTCTTCGCACGTGGTTTGTTTATCCTGTGAATTGTCGCTGAGCCTTGTTGGCTAGTCACCATCATCATTTATTGGGTTCGGTGCATGATGGTTGGAGACGACGTGGCGTTCCGGTGTCGAAATAGATGCTTCCGGGACCCGTATCGTACAATTAATCCGGCGATATTGTGTAGTGGTGTTATTTGTGTTTGCTGTCAAAACATCCAAATCGGAGGTTTTGGGAGCAGGTGACTCGTGACACAGTCGGTGAGTTTCGGACAACTTTAGTGGTCCCGACGGCGCCACGTGTGCCGGTGTTGGTTTTGGGACTTCCGGCGTAGAGTTACGGTGATCGGTTGGGAAACCGATCTATCGGGGATTTTGTGGGGGGCCCAGGTTTGTGAGTTATGTACTTCAAGGTTATTGGGGTTGGATATCTGACCTGGTGGATCTTCGTAGTTCAAAGTTGACTGTACGCAACCAGTTTCCGACGTTTGCTGACGAGGTGGGGTGCTATCGATGCTGTAGTCGGTGAAGGATCGTTTCACCCTTCCTCTGGTTCTTTCATATGCAGTATGGTAGGTCTTCTACATGTCAGTCTTGATTGTTATCGTTTTGTTTATCATATCTCAGTGATGTGCATTTGGATAGTAGTTGGATAGACATGTAGAGCAGTTGATATGATATTGTATCTCAGTGGACCTTGGGGTCCACGGCAGACACCGATCATTGTCATGTGATTTCGATTCTTTGGATCGTGGTTCGTGGTTGTACGCCCTTTGCAACCGGCTGTCGGCCAGGTCAACGGTCTTGTTTTGGGTTTTCGTCTTGAGGCATATCAGCATTATGTTAGTCAACAGCACTGTGTATTCTAGACACACCAGGTTGTTTGGCACCAACGCAAGGGTGTACGTATCCGGGATAGCTCGTCGGTGACGTGCCAATAGAAGTTAGTGGCAGTGTCTTCTCATGACTAGGTAACGCTTTGAGGTCTGCGCGACCAATAAAGCAAGCATCAGAGATTGGGTTTGTTTGGCACTATTTACCCTGAGGCATCCGATTAGTGAGTTTTTGGTTTACAAGTAGTATTCGTGTTCTTGCTCAGTATTATCATGTTTTCATATTACTACTGTTAGTTGCTTCCTTATATCAATCATGCTCATATCTGTAGTTCTGTTCATATCATCATATATACTTGTTATCTATCTCGCTTTCGGTTTCGAGATTATTGCTTGCCTTACCGTGGCTCTTGTCGTACCTACTCAGAAACCATGGTTGCGTTTCTCACCTCCCATTTCCCGCCCCAGGTGACTGGAACGAGTAGTTGATTTTGGCTCGATGAGACGATTTAGCTAGTCTGTGTTATGTTTTGATACACTTCTCATTTGCAATCTATGATTGAATATCGTGTTCCTGGTTTGGAACCCTTGTAATGTTACATTGCTTGGATTGCCGACGCCTGGGAGACTGACTGTTCGCGGTATAGGGAAACCCCGGTACCGTCAGGCGTTTGTCTCGGTCGCGCGACCGACCGTCCAATATGGCGGTTGGTGCGGGGCGTGACACTCTGGTTAACAACCGTCACGTCTGGTTATTTTCATTCTCGACACTTAGTAGTTTTTAATATAAATGGTTCAGTTAGACGATCCTTATATTTATTTGAATGTTGGTGATTTGGCTTCAGTGGATCTGTGATGTTTTCCTTATGCATGTGATTTTAGATTGTGGATTTGTGGATCTAGTTTTATAAATATTCAGTTCAGTCATTTACGTCCTTATGCATTGTGGTTTTCTACCCCTCGAGGTAGTCGATTTTCAAAATAGAGTTTCCGAGTGGGAAACAGTTTTAAAAAGATTTTCGAATGATTTTCATGGATGACTGAAATAGATTTCAAAAACAAAGCTTCCGGGTGAGGAGCATTTTTAAATAGGATGATTGTCGTACTGTGCATTGCATCATCCAGCGCCTAAGGAGTGCTTAGAGGCATGCATCATCTTAAGGATTGATAGCTGTATGGAAATGCATATCATGAATTGGTTGTTGATTGATAAATGTAGGTTGTGGTTGAGATCCTGTTGTATAGTTGGTACGCCGTGCAAATACAAAGGAGACTCTGTCCGAGTGGATAGAGGAACTTTGTATTTGTGGCGGATCTGTACGTCACGTGGGCCAGGTTGAAAAAAATAAATAAATAAATGGCACGTCTTCCGCAACTCTGTTTCAAAATGGTAATGGATTTAAAAAAAAAAGCTTTTAAAATCGGCCCCGGGGCGTGACAGAATCGACGGTTTTCGAAGCGACGACAAAGAAAGGAACGAACCGGCAAACTGATCCGATATGGCATTGGAAGACGAAGCGATAATGAATCGAGACCATTTTAGAGTCGAGAGGGGAATCATTCGATGGGAATGAAGCGGCGCCAATGGAAACGGTAGGGAGGGAAGAACGATGGCTTCCGAAGCAACGAAGCGAACCGGCCCGAAGCGACGACAATGGAAAAAGTGAATCGGCAGCGATGGCTTCCGAAGCGACAAAGCGAACCGGCAGCAAACCGGCCCAAAGCGACGAAGCGAACCGACCCGAAGCGACATCAATGGAAAAAGCAAACCGGCGAACCACTGGACCCATTTTTTCAAGATCGAGTTCAAAAGAGTGTTTGCACTCTAAACCCTAAAACCAATAGGTGGTCCCCATATGTCATATATAATATTTTAAGAGAAATGAAAAAATGACAAGTAGGTCCCACATGCTAAGATATTTTCTCTAAACCCTAAACAATAGGTGGGTCCTACATGCCCTAAATTAAGCCAAACATACCACAACTGACAGGTAGGTCCCACATGCACAAATTAAGCAAAACTTGCCATGTGGATAAAATTACGTGGATTAATATAGGGTATAGATTGCAATTTGATTTTGGGGTTCGAAGAATTTCCCTTTTCGAATTTTACTGCAATTTGATTTTCATTGAACAAAAATTCAGATGTTCGAAGAAATCATCTGAAGCGATTTGAGATTTTTGTGGCTTTCTTTCTCTCTTTTTTTTTGCAGGCTTGACGTTCTTGAAAGGAGTTGAAGGGTCCGAAAAACGAGGAATCATTGATTCCCCTCCCCTCTTCCTTCAAAAACGTCAAACCGACAAGTTTGAAGGCGACTGTAGCATAGATGACGATGGTGGCATAGATGATGACAGCTGGTGTGCTTGATTCGATGTTCTCGAAAGAAGTTGAAGGGTCCAAAGAAACAGAGAGTCATTGGCTCCCCTCCCATCTTCCTTCAAAAACGTGAAACCGACGAGGCTGGAGAAGATCACGGTGATGTGACATGTGAATCACCCATCCCATCAATTAACGACTTTGAATGAGCTATAGGGAGGTCCGAAGAAACGGAGAATCATCGATCCTCCTCCCATCTCCCATCGAAGACGTCTAGATGGGATTTGGGGACGACGGCGTGGATGACGGCGGCAGGACCTATGCGGGATAAAAGAGAAAAGAGAGGAAAGAGATTTTTTTATTCTGATATGTATTTTTTTAATATTATTATTATTATTCTTTTTTTTTAGTGAGAGAGGAGAAGAGAGAGAGACTTCCCCCCCTCCTAGTCGCATGGCTAAGGGGAGAAGAAGTTTATTTTATTTATTTATTTATTTTTTTACTTGATGATCAAATGGTGGATGTAGAATGACAGATTGGATAAAGCTGCACGGCAGTGCGGTCGAAAATCTCTCATTCTTTTGGATTTTTTTGTACGTAGGAATGCGTGTAGTAGGGGTGGAATTGCTATTATCTCTCCTCTTTGTATCGTATTCTTTCTCCGTTTCATTATCCTCTCTCTATAACTATCCTCTATTCTCTCTCTATAACTATCCTCTATCTCTATGTGTCATCTTTTTTTGTCCTCATATTTATAGTATCGTATTCTCTCTCCATATCGGGGTTAATTACACCATTGATCCCCAACCTTTGCACCATTTTTCAATTTGGTCCCCAACCTTTTTTTTTTTTTGCAATCAAGTCCTTAATCTCTTGATTTCATTACAATTAAGCCCCAGCCGTCAGAAAAGTGTTAAAATTAATGGAAAATGCCACGTCAGCACCATGTCAACGCCATGTAGGCGCCATGTCAGCGCCACGTAAGCGCTGTGTCAGCGGGTTGCAAAAAAAAAAGTTTGGAGGCCAAATTGAAAAACAGTGCAAAGGTTGGGGACCAATGGGGTAATTAACCGATTAAATTTATAAATTCAAAACAAGATTTTTAACTTAAGATTTAAATTTTAAATTTAAATTTTTATTTTGGATTCAATTTTAAATTTGAATTCAAAATCCCATTTTGCATTTAATTTTAAAATTTAAATTTTAAATTCAAATTCACATTTTTAATTGTAAATTCTAATTTAATTTCAAACTTTGATTTGAAATTTCAAATTCAAAATGTGAATTTGAATTCGAGTTTAAATTCAAATTTAGAAATCAAATCTTAAATTCAATTTTAAATTTTGAATTCAAATTTAAAATTTAAAATCAAAATTTTGAATTCAAATTTAAAATTTAAAATCAAAATTTTGAATATGATTTTAAATTTAACTTCATATTTTAAATTTAAATTTCAGTTTCCAAACTTTTATTTTAAATGTAAATTGAAATATCAAAATCAAAATCAAAATTTTAAGTTTCCAAACTTTTATTTTAAATGTAAATTGAAATATCAAAATCAAAATCAAAATTTTGAGTTTGAATTCAAAATTTAGATTCAATTTAAAATTCAAATTTAAAACTTGAATTTCAATTCAAAAGTTTAATCCAACATTAAATACAATTTCAAAATTCTAATTTCTCGTTAGTTTTAAAATTTTAATTTTAATAATATTTTTGAATTTAAATTTAAAATTTAAAATTTTTATTTTTATGTACTAAAATAAAAAACATGCAAAGTTTAGGGACTAAAATGAACATGCAAAAGAGATGACAGATAGGCGCTGATGTGGCGATTCCGTTAATTCTAATAGTTTTTTTAATGGCTGGGACGTAATTATAATAAAATCCAAAGATTAGGGACTTGATTGCAAAAAAATAAAGGTTGGGAGCCAAATTGAAAAATGGTGTAAAGGTTGGGGACCAATGATGTAATTAACCCCTCTGTATCGCTATCCTCTCTCTATCACTTCCTCTATCTCTATGTATCATCTTTTTTTATCCTCATATTTATAGTAGAAGGGGAAATCTGATGAGTCGGAGCGATTCGTGGGGTTGGGCGAGAAATATTTTGAGGAGTCGGTTGGGGATTCAAATCGAATTTTGAATCGAGTTGTTGAGGGTTGGTTGGGAGTTCAAAAATTCGAAATTTGAATGTTTTGAAGTTCAAACTTGAATTTTGGGGATGTGCATGTGATTCGTTGAGAAAATGATATTTAAGGAGTTGGTTGGAGATTCAAAATCCGAAATCGAATTTTGAATGGAAAGGGATATGTATGAGATCGTTTAAGAGATATTTTCAAAATTCGAGAAAGAATTGGGCTGATATCGGGCCCATTTTGATGAAGCCTGTTGGGCACAAATAACACTCGTTGGGCTAAGATGAGGTTCGAGTTATTAGATAGGCTCAAAAATTCAATGGGCTTTCATAAGGCCCACAAGTTTATTTTCATATATGGCCTAATAAGAGGGTCTGAATTTGTTTGGCCCAAATTACGTTTGGGCTCATATGAATTCTACCAAAAAAAAAATTTGAATAAGCCCAAATATAATGGGCCAACCATAATCTTTCACTCTTTTATTCTTTTTCTAATTTTTTTTATTTAATTTTATTTATTATTATTATTATTATTATTATTTACCCCAACAAGTTAAATTGAAAGTATAGATTGATTGAGAACCAATGGATCAATTCTTTATGGACTTATAGATGTTCTAGCTAGGCGCATTCAACAATTCTTTACTCTAAGATAAAGAATAAATAAAATAATTTTAATGAACTTAACTACAATCTTTTTGAAATTTCAGGATCTGAAATATTAAAGTTAAAAAAGTTCAGGGAGTAGTGGAGTAGTGGTACGAATTACCCATTAATTATGTCATCATTCCACTTTTATTAATAATAATTGTGTCATCATGCCACGGCCTAATGTGTTTTTTATGTATGTAGAGAGGCATGCAAGAATATTCTAATTCTAGATGACAAAAAAGTAAGGTGCCAAATTAAAGAATCTCTTTTCCTTCCGTGGCCAATTATTATTATTGACTATTGCATGTCTCATTCCCACAAACCAATTATATATCAACATAAGTAGTGGAAGTCATTTTCATCATCATCATCATCAACTATTTAGCTGGTGAGGAACAAATACTAACAATTAATAGCCAATAGGATCGAATATTCGAGGGAAAACTCCAGCGCTCTCGTAATTTAGCAAACTTTTAGTTAATTGTCATCTTGTAGTCTGAAAAGTTTTATACATCATGCTATCGTGTAGTTTCGCACGTGGTCGATCGTTTCACCATAAAGATTTGTCACTAAAACGCATAAAAAATTAGAATTGAAGTATAAATCAC
>NC_033639.1:5585157-5615314 GCF_001540865.1 Ananas comosus | reverse complement strand
TTCAAACCAAACATGTCACATCATTACTTGGACTTGATAATTATAACAAAAACAACAATAAATAATAATTATTAATATTAATTTAATATTAATTATTGAGATATATATCAATTACCAAGTAAGATTCTGCCACGTGGCACCGCCTCATTGCCCCTGAGGTCGTGTTAGATTTTTCCAAAATTATTCTAGATACCATTTGATAAAAAATATATATATATATATATATATATATATATATATATATATATATATATATATATATATATATATATATATATATATGAGGTGGGGAATCCGTATGGTGCGTGGTGCTCGTAGTTTCGGGAGCGAGCATAGCAGTATTGCCCTTTATTCTTAAAAGATAAAAGTCTTGTTATTCTTTTCTCATTCTTAAGTAACACACAATTTTTGTTGATCGCTTGATATATAAAGCTAAACAATAATAATATGAATATTGGAAAATTTTTCTGATCTTTTATTAAAATATTCGTTAATAACAATTCGAAAGTTTAATATCAATTTTAGAAAAATTTCTTGAAAAAAATTAAATAATAAATACAGTAAAAAAAAGAACTAGAAAAAGCCTGTGGATCGAGGCGTGCAAAGTACTGTACTAGAAACGAAATTGCCCCTCCGCATGCGAGGCATTCTGGCAATTATTTACAACAATGCAACGACCATATTTCACCCCGTCGGCACGCTTTCAAGGTGATGCAAAACAAACCAAGCAAGCTTTAAATCCAGCAAAATATGAAAAAACTCGGCGAAAATCGGCACAAAAAATCAATAGCGAGAAAGCAGGAAAAGACGAGGTCGATGATAGGGTTTTGCTCTTAGATATGTCTCGGTTCCGGTTGAACTCACGCAACTTTCTCCAATATATATAACTAAGGCAAGAATTTTGTTTCAACGTGTTAATTCCGTGTAAAACAAGATAAGCCTAAAATTATACGGGATACGAATTAGAATTAGAATTAGAATAAAGATAAAACTGAAAAAATAAAAATAAAATAAAATAGGATAAAGATAAAACCGAAAAAATAAAAATAAAATAAAATAAGATTAAGATAAAAATAAAACCAAAAAAATAAAAATAAAATAAAATTAATTGGGTGTATGGACGAGAGCATAACTCTCATTTTCTTCCAAGCAACTAGCTTGAGAATAAAGGAATATATAAATACCAGCAACAACAACATCTTTTTAGTTTCCAGTATGGGACTAAACCTCACATATGATGCATGGCCCATTAAGTATTACGCTGCCCAAGAGGCTTAACAAGGTTTTAATCACCAAAAATTCAATAAAATCCAACAATGAATACAAATTTAGAGAGGACAATTGGGTGGTCACAACCTGATGCGTTCATCTGGCCCAATCAAGCTCTATTCAGGATTATCAGATGGTGTGAGATCTGGCTCATTCTTTCACCTAATTCTGCATTTAGCATACTAGAATGTGCCGACTTATCGCCTTCTCAAAAACTTAAAAGAAAAAAAAAGAAAAGGCACGAAAATAAAGAAAGCCACAAGAAAATAGTTTAAGCAAACTGTTGATAGTTTAAAAGAAAAAAAAAGAAAAAGTATCTAGCGGAGATGCTGGCTACAATAAGAATACGAACCTCTCCATTTTCCTTATCCTAATTATTCTGGAGTTGTGCATGTCTCACTCTTAATAATGTAGCTGATGAAGCAAAAACTAAAGTAGTTAATAGAAAAATGAACATGAGCTTAATGCTTAATCCCATGAGGTAGAATTTGTAATCTATGATTGTATATTAAAATTGAGAGTTTATTGCATTTGTATCCATACAAAGCAATAAAAGTGCATCTTCTTCTACGAAGTTTTATTATATGCTAGTGCAGTGACCCGCGCGATGCGGCGGGTAGGTAATATTCAATATTTAACTTATAATAGTTGATTATTTTCGTTACAATATAAATAACATATCATACTTGCAACATAGAGAACAAAAAAAAGAGTAAAAAAAATAAAACTATATGAGAATAAAATTTGATGCATAGTTAAACTGAAGAAATATTTGAAATCTTACAAAAAAAAGCTAAAGAAAAATGAAATAGTAAATATATAAGAAGAATTAAAAAATTTTGAGTAACAAACAAATAAAAGTATAAGCAGTTAATCAACAATAGTAGAAGTGACCATAGATACAATAAAACTGAGAGTTGTATAAGTCGAGGAAAGAGTACAAGAGTTGGCTGAAAGAAAAGGCAATAGTCAGTAAAGAATTAAAGAAAGAATGAAATATGACTAATAGAAAAAGTCGGTTAAAAAATATTACTAACCGGCTGTCCAAAAAATATGCGATTGCAGTAGTACAAAAATCAAGTGAAGCAGCAACTTACAAAATTAATTAGAATATATAAGTTGTAAAACTTATAGTCAAATAATTTTAAACAGAAATAGTAAGAAAACACCATCACAACAATCGAAAAAAATAATATACATAACACACTGGTTGCAATTATTTCGCAATTGTCATCCTGGTTAATTTACTGTGTAAAATATGAGTTAAGCCAATAGATAAGTTAAGCTGACAGATAGGGCCGACACAAATTCCATACAAATCTATAATTAAGTAAAATAGTTAAACTGATAGGTATTTCGCACAAAAGCCTAAATATAAAGAAATTCTGACATGTCGATAAAAGGAAATGGAATTTAATTAGAAAGTATACCTGCCCAAATTAAGAAAATACCTCCACGTGGACTAAAGAAAACCTGATTTTGTCAGAAATTATATGTAAATAAATGGAAGGTAATTAAAAGTATTTGGTATATATAAGAAGGAAAGAATGAATTAGAACTAATAGTAAAATTGTAATATTTTTTTCTAACCCATATATATAGTAGATGAAACAATTGTAGCAAAAGATCAAGTGAAGTAGCAACTTCGAAAATTGATTATAAAAGTAAAAAAATCATCATCACAATAATCGAAAAGATATAAAGTGAAATAAAATGAAGGAGCAGCCCTAAGGTTAAGTAGAAGTTAGAGAAATATCAGCAAGAACTTGTAGTAAGAAACGATACAGAAAAAATAAAATGGAAAAAAAATGCAAACACAAACTAATGGTAAAATATACATCATAAGGAGCATAAGCGCAGTAGTAGTAGAAATTTGAGCAAATCGAAAAAAATCAACAGGTAGTAAAATTCTATTTTTACTATAGGCTCGGACATGTAATGAGTATTATCAGTAGTCAACAATAGTATTTTTCTCATTTCAAAAGTCTTCGAGAAAAGGTGCCGCGTATAGTTATATGTTCTCAATAGCTTATGTATCTCTTGCTTGGGGTAATCACTGGTTGCAATTATTTAGTAACTGCCATCCTAGTTGATACTCAACCGGCAGAGAAAAAGAGTTTTTTTTACCGCAAATAAAATTTTTACGGAGGCATATTATATAAGCAGCAAGAAGGGACCGCGGATAATGAATCTGAACCATTTTCGTGACTGGAGGGGATGAATAAGCCGAAACGAAGCGTCCCTAAGGGGAAGGGCACGACGGGACCCCTTCTGTTTGATCCGCAATGAACTGTCAGACCCTTTTGATCTAAATTTGTCAATCTATTAACTTAGCAGTAATAATACTTCTATACTAATATATACTTTATTGTACATAAATACTCACAGCCAAAATACAGAACACAAAAGAAAAATGTAAAAAAAAACTAAAATAAGTGTTGGAACTATTTACTATCGTCCAATCTATGCATGCTAAGATTTTTAGAACTATCTAATTCTGCAACCAACACAATTAGCAAGATATAACATCAAAACAACTCAGTAATAAACCTTACACCGGATCAAAACATAGAGAAGGAACATCAAACTCACCTTGATGAGGATCGTATCGCTGCAGAAAAATTGGAGCTTCTCCATAGTCTCCGGATTCATCGAAACGGCGGAGTTGTCGTCGTTCGTCGCCTCATCCACGACCAACTTATTCGCCGCCTTCTTGCGCTCCAGGATCGCGGTGCTATAATTCGTCTTTGTACCCCTGCTGCGAGATTTTTTCTGATAAAAAATAGATCAACATTAGAACCCTAACCCTAATCCCCACTCGATCAACACACAATTGAGTAGAAAACAGGGAAAACTTACGGATCGGAGGAGGAAGAAGCCTTGTCCTTGTTTGCCATTGTTGATGAGCACGGGAGTTGAGAAGAGAACGAGATCGAAGAGGAAGGAGACAAAAAGCTTTGTGAGAGATCGACGGGGAGGATGAGGGTATTTATAGGCGCTATGCTTTGTTACTTTGGGTTTGGGTTTAGCATTCCAGAGAGGGAACAGGAGTCGGAGCGGCTTTGTAATATACCGAAACCTCGGTAGAGTATATCGGACTTTAGTCAAATTGATTAAATCGTGCGAAAGGAATAGTTGGACAAGGTCTATTTAATATTCCAACAATGTTGGAAGGGTTAAAGTTGAATTCCAAAAGAGTTAGAAAGGTTTAGCATTACTCGGCACGAAATAGAGTCGAATCAATACAATAATCAAGTATGAAGCATTGTTGAACCGGTGACATCCCAGGGGTGTCACCGGTACACTGCAGAAACCGAGAGCGGAATTGCTCTTGGGTTAGCCTTCGTCAAGCTGTTAAACCGGTGACAAATCCAATTGGTACCGGTACCAGACTGCTGACCGAGAGAAGCAGTTCTCGGGTTGGCCCATGCGTAATCGTGTAACCGGTGACACTTCCGGGTAGTACTGGTACGCAGTGCCCCGAACTGCTGCTGCAGTCTGCTGCAAATATGAAAAGAAGGAGAGTCTATTTGTTATTGTAGCAACCTATATAAGACCCCAATCCCTCTTTTCTCTTGTTCCCAGCTGAGAACACCCCTCCTTTCTCATTTCTCTCCCTCTCTCTCTCTAGAAGCTCTCCCCTAAGGTGGCAAGGAGAAGATTAAAGAGGATTTTGGAGGAGATTTGGAGCTTTTGAAGGTTTAGGTCTCTCCTACAAGGTGGACATTGGAGAGCTAGTGGGCTAAGGTAAGGTTTCTTGTAAGATTGAGCTTAGGGCTTGGTTTTATGCCCTACATCTTTGGTTTTGATCTTCTTACAAGTGTAAAAACCTAGTAGAGGCCATAGAACTCATGAAAATCATGTTTTCTTCATGTGCTCTCATGGTGGATTTCTAGGATTCGGCTTATATGCCCTAGGGATGGTTTGAATGACCTAGAAATGATTTTAGAAGAATTCTTAGATGGTTCTAAGCTAGTTTTTGCTTAGCTCTAAGATCAATCCAAGAAAAATTGCAATATGGCATTGTTAGGGCACCAAAATTGGGACTTTTACCCTAAGTTGGTTTAAAGGCAAATTGACCTTATAGAAACCAAATTGGGAGTATTTCTAACTTGTTTATGGACTCGGTTCGCGGATCCGATGAGTCTACGCAAAGTTATGAGCAAAAAGCCTAATTCGGCTTCGTTTTGTCGCAGGCGAGAGAATAGGAGCCCAAAAATTTCGAGATTTGAACCGTAGCACCTTTGCAACCATACAAGGTGGGTGGTGCCTTCCGAAATTATTGAATTTTCTTTTATGTTTAAAGTGTCATTTTGAACATATGTATGTATTCTTTGTTCATGCATTGTAGGGTGAGTAGAACGTGTATAATTGCATGCTTTGAGTATAAGATGCATTTGAGATATTATGAGCTATTGATAACATGTGAAACCCTATGTATGTATGAATGGTGACAAAGACCTAGATGAGGTAAAGAACAAAAATGACATTGTGACATATGGATTGTGTGGCATTAGTAAACAATAAATGCTAGAGTTGAACACTTAGTGTGTGTGGCATTAATGAATGCATGTGAATGAGTATAAAGAACAAGTAGTTTAAATGACACTAATGTAAGTTAAAGAATGCAAGTAAAAAGAGATAGTTGACATTATGATATAGCAACCTTAAAGTTAAGGATCATATGAGCATAACATCCTTATAGCGAAGGATTGGAATGAACTTGGTATCCTTAAGTTAAGGATTGATTATATTCACCTATAAGTCTTGGCTCGGTGGGTGATAGCTCCCCCACGAGCGATGAGCTCCGGAGTAGTCATCACTGGATTGTAGCGAGTATCTTCCCAGAGGACGGTCCCGTCGGGTTGTTACGAGTATCTCCCCGATACTAGGGATTTGGGTTTGTGAGTGGTTGGTTGAGGCGAAACCTACGGGCTAGCCAAAAGTACCGAGAATTGGAATACTTGATGGTTGAGGTGAAACCTACGGGTTAGCCAAAAGTACCGAAAATTGGAAAGTAATCATTGTATTCATCATGAGCATTCTATTGAGCATAATCATTGATTATATTGTTCAGGTATACTAGCTGCATTTGTTAGTTGGTTACTATCTATCTATTTTTCTATTATGCCTGATTTAGACCTAGTGGAAAAGTCGGCGAGGTCGGCGGCCGAACCCACTGGAAATTTTGTTGTAGTTCTCACCCCACTATTTGCACAGAGTCGGGACCAAGTGAGCCGGCCGACGATCGCGGTAAAGGTATCGCGCCATAGACAGGGACCACCCGAGTTGGTTACACTTTGAGTAGTTACATACCCTTTTATAT
Source organism: Ananas comosus (assembly GCF_001540865.1). NCBI lineage: Eukaryota > Viridiplantae > Streptophyta > Magnoliopsida > Poales > Bromeliaceae > Ananas > Ananas comosus. The sequence continues at coordinate 5,608,719 of NC_033639.1, read as the reverse complement.
ATATATCATCTTTTGTATTTTGATGATTAGAGTTATATGAATGATGCAAATGTATTAAAGATGTTAAATGTAAAGGCCTATTTTGGGATTATGTGATGTAAAAGAAATGATGAAAGGTAAATGTAACTTGTGGTTAAATGCTTGTATATGGTTAAAAGTTAATCATTGTACTTGTATATGGTTTAGTTTAGTACTTTCACTTTTGGCTATTGCTTGCCCTCGTGCAAGCCAAGGATTTTTATATTTCCGCTATGCAATTTATATACTTGCTCTGTACTTGTTGTTGAGCCTTGGGCGGACAGGGGAGGTGCTGTTCGTTCGGCGTCTGTTCGACGTGCTCAAACCGGCCAAATAGGACCGAGCTCGGGGCATGACAGGCATCGAGGGGGCGAACGAAATGAAGCGTCGCTAACGGGAACGGACACGACGGGAAGAAGGCCTGACCATGAACTCGGCCCAACATTCCATCCTGAGAGGGAACAAGAGTCGGAGCGGCATCTAGAGGGGCGAGCGAAGGAGTCGGAGCGGAACATCGGGTGGAAGACGAAGCAAAGTAAGGAGGAAAATTAAATGGGAAGCTGTGTAGGGAGGAAAAGAAATTTGGTTAGGTGGGCCCCACCCACTAATTAATTAATAGAGTAGCTTAAGATGACAGGTAGGGCCCACAAAGATTAAGTTAGGTAATACTGTCACGTGGACGTAGAGAACGGGCTTTCGTAAGGGTTATAGATATCCACCAAAGTTACATAGTTTATAAATATATTCCTCCCTTTTTATTGACCAATCAAAATTAATTTTTCTTAGGCAAAATGATTATTCTATTATTGAATATTATATGATTTTAATTATATTTAACATTATTTATCAAATCTAACATTTTCATTCTAATTTTTGAATTCTAAAATGTTAAAACACACCTTTTTTTTTTAACAAGGGCAAAATAGTTTTAAAGGTGAAAAATTTAACAATCAAGTAATTATGATAGTTAACCTATAAATTTGCATATTTTGTAGGGTTAGAGAGACATACTTGATAACGTAAAAGTTTATAGGAATAAATTATAATTTGAAAAACTTTTAAGGATACATACCAAATCATTCCTAAAATTAATAGAGGCTCCCAAACAATCAATGCAATTAAGTTAATTAAGAAAGGATAAGAAATATAAAGAGTCGGTGGCAGGACATAGGTTTCTGATATGAATAATGCAATAAGCAGAAAATAGGCGTGTTTGTGAACCAAAAATATGGATAAATATAAAATTTGAGGACTTAAGTGTCATCAACGTTAGTTTAGGGAATATCGCCAGAATTTAGCCAGTACCTTAATAAATGTGTACTAATGAACATTTTTAAAAGGGATAATTTTCTACCCTTAAAACTTCGGAAAGATCTAATAAATTTATCTCCATTTTTTTTGTTTCCAATATACCTCTCATATGTTTTTTATTATTCAAAAAAATTCATGCAATTATCATCATTAAGTTATCTCAAGTTAAACGTGATCGAGTTAAATGTCTACTAGAGTTAAAAAATTAAAATATCTTTTTTGCCCTTAACTTAAGGGCAAGTACGAAAAGTTGATGATGATAGAAGGGTATATTTGAAAATACTAAAAATCAAAATACTTCTTTTGTTCCTAACTTAAGGATAAATAAGAAAAGTTGGTGATAGTAGAAGGGTGTATTGGAAAAGACAAAATAGTAATTTCGCAGAGATAATGACTATTATTAATAGTTCACTAATAGAATTAGCTCTAGGGGTATATTTGAAATAATTTGGAACATAAAAAGGACATTTTTAATATTAGCCTTCTAAGAGGGGAAAATAAGAAAGTCGAAAATTTTTCAGGAGTATATAAGTAATTGTCCTTTCTTAAAAGTATATTTGTAATAGGGATAATTGCCTGTATACCCCTGAGAACTATAGAAATATCTCATTTATCCATATTTTTTTCTTTCCAATATATCCTTCATATGTTTCTCTGTTATTCTAAAATACCCATGCATTTACCACCCATTAAATTAACTTAGGTTAAATGTGAGTTAAATATCTACTAGAGTTAAAAGATTAAAATGCATCTTTTGCCCTTACCTTAACGGCAAATAAGAAATGTTGGTGATGGTAGAAGGCTATATTTGAAAAGACTAAAAATCAAAATACTTTTGTACTCCTAACTTAAGGGCAAATAAGAAAAGTCGGTGATGGTAGAAGGATATATTTGAAAGGGCAAAATAATAATTTCATACAGATAACAACTATTGCTAACAGTTCATTAACAGAATTTAACTCTAGGGTGGTGTTTGAGCAAGGGAGGAATAATTAAGTCCTTGTTCCCCCCTTTATTCCCAAACGTGGTATTTAGTATCCGAGAACAGTAGTTCTCGGGTTCTTGAAATAAGCTGGTATAAGACTGGAGCTGCTGTTCCACCCTTTTATCCGGAGCAAACTTGTTCTCAGGTTGAAACAATATTAATTAAAGTCTAAATTTAATTTTATTTATGGTATTAAATTATTAATTAATCTAATTAATATATTCAAATTATTATTTATTACTTAAATAATAAAATAAGTAATTAATTTATTATTTATAATTAATTATTACTAATTTAATGTATTTATCCATAAACTAATATTTATATTGATCAACCATTAATATTTCTATTAGTCTAATTAACTTTTTCTTACTAGTTATCTAGCTAAAATAATTAACTAATTAATTAAAAAATTAAATTATTTTTTATAATTAATTAATTAATTAATATATTTTTATTATCTTATAAAATATTCATAGCTAATAAATTTATTAATTTATTAAATAATTTTTAAATAATATTTTGATGTTAATTAATTAGATAAAAAATTTAATTTAAAATTATACCTCTTATTCTCCTTGTTCTATTTTAACTATCCAAACACTATTTACCTTATTCCTAAAAACAACCTAATTTTCATCTAAACACAAAATTGATCTAGTTTCTATTTAACCTGAACTTATACTTATCCCTTTAATAAGCAGTTCTTACATATATCCGAACTAAATGCAGCATAGGGGTATATTTGAAATAGGTTTGAACGTAAAAAAGGATATTTTTAATATTAGCCTTCTAAAAGGGATAAATCAGAAAGTCGAAAATTTTTCAGAGGTATATAAGCAATTGCCCCTTTATAATAAGTTACATTATACTTTTGGTCCTCAAACTATGAGGTGCGTGATATTTTGATTCTCAAATTTTAGTTTGTTGCAATTTTCTGCTCCAAATTTCTGAATTGCCTTAATCAAGTCCTACAACATAATTTAGTTAGTTAAATCTTGACAAATTATTGATATATAGAAATGATGTGAGAAATGATGTGAAAGCATTGTAATCGATAATGCGAAAATAGTTAATATTCTGCATTATTTCTACATTAATAATTAGTTGATATTTAGCTAACCAAATTGGATTGTGAACCTGATTGTAATAATTTAGAAACTTTGAGTCAGAAATTGTAAGATATTAAATTTGGGGGCTAGTATCATCTGCCTCATAGTTTGAGGACTAAAAGTGTAATTTACACCTCAAAATGTGTAAATGCTACTTATACACCCAATTGGAGTGTGTATGTTATACCTGACCTATTCAATGGGCGGGTATTTTTGCTAGTCAAATCACTAATGAGTGGTCCTACCTATTAGATAAATGGGACGTAAAATGTACATTTGTTTTTGGGTGTATATATAGTATTGCTCGTAAAAATATCCTGATCAATCCTTCTTAAAGGACCGAAGAGCATATTTGTGAAAAAAAATATGCTCTCTCATAATATTTAGAACTTTGTAGAAACTCGAAACTCGTCAAATGGCTCACTGAGGTTTCAAATTTAGCAAAGAGAATCTAAATTTTATCAAATAGCTGATCAATTGGTCATTCTTCTTATAAGTAAAGTTACTAATTGAGCAGTCATACGTGCTGATGACATATCTTACAGATAATCTTACAAAGCTTTAAAATGCAAACAAGCCTACTTCTTATGGATGAAAATAAAGAGTCAAAGCTGAAGAATAGGATGGACACTACAACAAAAATAATATATAGCAACACTTTTAAGTGTCGGTACAGGTCAGAAAAAGTGCTGCTAGCTAAATTACCGTCACTTTTAAAAAGTTTTGCTATATGTGGCGTCGCTAGGTATATAGTGACACTTTTTAAGAGTGTCGGTATAACCTAAAAAGAGTGCTATTAATATACCGACACTTATTTAAGCTTTTAGCAGCATATAAAAGTGATGCAAAATAATATTCTAGCAATACTTTTTTTTTTTTAATTTCAGCGACACTTTATAACTGTCCCATTTTTAAAAAAATATCCTATTTTTTCTTGATGCATTACAGTTTTTAAAATGTAATATCACTCCACAATAATTATCATCAAGCATATCTTTAATTTTATTCACCTTGATTTGCATTAACAAAGAAAGCATATAAAAGAAGTTTTGTAGTCATATATACCAAAATGTCTCACAGTACTATCCATATATCTTTAAATGAGTATTTAGTCACTAAATCACAGTACCAACAATTTCTAGCTTTTTAACCCTAGAGAAAGAGAAATAAAAACAAAAACTAATAATATCATATCAGATCCAGTCTTAGTGAGCTCGGCAATTAAGATGTTGAACCTACAAATTCAACAATACTGAAATTAATAAAAGATTAGTCAACAATCTTTTAACATGAAAACCAATTAAGATAAGTTTAATTTTTACCTGAAGGGCAACGAGATTATTGATGCATATTACGAGCGCTGGATGCGTCTGAAACCTAAACGAATAAATTTTCTAGTATTAGATAATCATTTCATCTTAAAAAAAGACATTATCCAACAATGAGCAAGACATTTTAAAGGTGACAGATTATCAGACTCGAAATGCAATTTAATACATGCATCTCCATTTCGTATACAAGTAGTAATTAAGATGGTGGCTCCCCAATCTATTGCACTTAATAATTTACCACAACTCATGAAGCATATGGCACCAATAAAAAGAGAACAACAAAAGAGCCAAAAAACTATGACACATTGTATCATTTAATATTGTATCACTTTATCAGAAACAACAGAAGTTGTGGTCCCCCGCCATATATGAACTTAGGAACTTTGACCACCAAAACTTTGAAACCAGGATAACATTCTAAGATTGGTGAACTCTTTTTTGGGACAAGTTTTATGATTCGAAAGAACAAAAGAGATTGTCCTGAAATATCCTACATTTTATGGTTCAAAAGGACAAAAGAGATTACCCTCAAATATCAATTCAGTTAAAAGATAGATAGAAAACATGAAACCAATTAAGTTAGAGCTGAAAGGAGCGAAAGACATCTTAATTTCAAGAAATATAAGACATATTTTGCGAATAAATACTCACCTTGCCTTAGATTAGGTCAGTACGTGCAGAAATATCAGTTAGTTTAATCGAGCCAGCACTAAACATCTGCCAATAAATTCAATTTCAAGTAAAAAGTACTACCGAATGAACTGCACTACCAACATGAAAAAACAATATAGATAAGCTGCCGCAAGAAATCAGATCTTGTGTGCTAATTTTAGCCAAAATGACAAATAGGAATATAAGAATTCAAATCGATACGCATCGACCCAGAAATTTCTGTCCAAACAAATGTCAACTGAATTTGCGGATAAGGAGCTTCATAAAGAGATGTATGAAAAGATGAAAGAAAATTTCAGCACTATATTAAGTGAAAGAAAATTTCAGCACTATATTAAGTGAAAGGAAATTTCAGCACCATATTAAGTTTAAGGGACAAAAGATTGTTTACAAATTGATCACTCGTGATAGCTTCTGGATGCGGTTGAGCAAGAAATCGCCTTGCTTGATAGTTGCCCGGTAGAAAGCATTTCTGGCGTCAGGTCAGTTAGTTTCTAGAATGTCGGCGACTTTGTCGATCTTGCAGTGAAGTTTTCCCGCTGCTATGAAGAGAGAAAATTCCCTGGCAGAAAATAAAAGTTTAGATGCAGATACTGACCCGTATAGTTTATCCCACCTAATAACGAAGTCCCCCCACTAATCTACCATATTAGAAATAAGCATCACGTCATTTCTGTCATTAGAGTTCGCCGACAGGTTCCCCAACCTCAAAAAATTTACATCATATATAAATCCTATATTCAAAAGAAGCATCTATAACAATACCATGATGTATCACAATTATTGCAACCAACCGGTATCCAATTAAGAGTAGAGAAGTGCTACAGAATTAAGCTTAATGTGCTACTAGCTTTACAATGATCCAAAACATCGTTTGTATGTCTTACTGCATATTGTATGTTCACAACATGATTAAGCTTAAAATCATCATTTAAATACTTAATGAAATCATTTAGTCCTTATTTTTTAAAATCAATATTCCAAACTTCATGTACTTTGAAGACAAGCAAAAAAGAATCATACTGAGTATTGAAGAATCTCACAGTAATAATATCAGCCTATCACTTTGATTGGTAAATCCTGTATGAAAGTACTAGATCAGATACTTAAAAAGTAATTGAACTAATAATGTTAAGCAGTAGAGAGTATGGGATCTCTTAAACTTACCAGCTCAGTTGTCCACACATGGTCATCAGACCATTCCAAAGGAATGGCTTTTGATGGATCCCAAGAACTGATATTCGGGTAATTAAACATGTTGTACTGTGATTTAATGTTTCATATATATTACGTGCAAGTCATTTGTCAGGATTGATAATTTATTAGCTTGAGAAAAAAGGCTTGTTGAACTGTATAGTAAAAATTTAATGGATCTAATTGCGAAAATTAAGAGTACTGAACTAGTAGCCAAACCTGGAAAGTAAAAGTTGTTAGTATTAATTTGAGTTTAGTAATTTAAAACATCATGTGAGGACTGAGATTTTTATAGTGTAATTTGTGCTGTTCAGTGGTGTTTTTATAGGTATTTTATTTTTAAAATTTCTAGTTTATTTTCGGTGAAAATCGAGTTTGTATTTAAGGTGTATGGTGGCTATTACTATTCACTATATATTAAATGATTAGTAATTAACCCGTGAATTATTTCGACGCTTTGGCTTGACGATGGCTTCGGATGTCAATCGGACCCCGTTTCAGATGACCCAATAGGTCATTTTCGATAGTTCGGTTATGCCAGAGGTGATGGCACTGTCCGATTTTATTTTTGATTCACGGTTTTCGAGAAAATCTGCTTTTAACGCATATTAGCTTTATATTACTTGATGTTTCTGTGTGTTTGAACTTTTCGATGCTCTGTTTTGCGTGAAAACCCATGGAAAGATGCCGCTGGGCGAGATACATGCACTGGTGAGTTTTCAACAAGAAACTCAGTGGATGGAGGGTTAAATTGCAGATTTTGCAAAGTGTAAGTTTGGAGCACTTTGCCAAAGGGCTATTATTTTATGTGAGAAATTTTACAGTTTTGGCGAGTGGAGGGATCAACATTAAAGGAGACTTAGAGAGGATCTTGCGTCTCAAATTTTGCAGAATTTGGTTTTTCTGTGCAAATTGGCACTGAGATGAAGTCAGGAGTATTTTCGAATTTGGGGATTTGTCGTAATAGATGCAACATTTTAAGGATTGATTTGCACAAAATTTCCTAAGATGGTGCTTGATGCAAATGCTGCAGGCTAGTGAGGGACTAAGAAGAAAATACCACAACTTGAGGGACTTTGGTGCACTTTTCCTGATCAAAATCTACATGTGTGTGTGTGTGTAGGTAGAGATGGCGCATCCCTAACCCTAACCCTAGTCATCCTCCCCTCTGGTACACTTGAGAGGCCCTGGCGTCCCTGTCGCCACGCTGGCTGCCAGCCGGAGAAGAAGAAGAGTCCTATTCTTCTTCTTTCTCTCTCTATCTCTCTCTCCCTAATAGAGCTCGGTGGGGGGAAGTGACCCGAGCCCCTTGCACCTGTGCCGCCACCGATCAGGACAGCTGCCGTCATCCCTCTCGGACCCCGGCGACCCTTCCTAAGTTGCCCCAGGTGCCGCCGTGCACCAGGAGTAGCTACAGCTAGAGGCGGAGCTCTGGGAGCTTATGCGGCCGCGGGGAACCACCCGACCGCTGGTCTCGAGGGACCCACCGGCGCCACCCCTGCGCATCCCCAAGCAGCCGCAGTGGTGCTTGGCGATACTCTAGCGGCAACCTCTTTTGAGTCGTAGCACTGCTAGCGCCGCCGCTAGCAGTGGGTGCCGATGGCCTAACCTGGGTGTAAGGTACCGGACTTCTAAAATTATGAAGTTATGGTTTATATTGGTTCGGAGAGCCATTGGAATGGTTCCGGTGAAGTTCGGAAGCATTCGGGTGTTTTCGGTGCGCGTAGTTGCAAAAAAGGGACTCGAAAGGCTATGTTGGACTATGGACTAAATCCGACATTAGTGTGGATGGAAAGATGATGAAAACGCGCTTGAAAATATGTTTGAAGAGTCTCGGTTCGATTTGAAATGAATCGGAGGCCAAACGAGCAAAAACGAGCGAAAACGGAGAAGAAATGAAAAAGGCTGAAATTTGGCTAAGTCCTAAAAATGCTGAAATTCTGGACTTACGGGGACCGGTCCCCATTTGTATAGAGGACCAGTCCCTTATACAAAAAATGGCCCCGCGGGGGCAGTGCACTAAAATGGAAGTTGAGGGGGTTATTTGCATTTGTGGCATTATGAGAGTGTATAGAATGGGGTTGGAGCTCTCCCTTCTCATTTCTATCACCCTCACACACACTCTCTCTCTCTCTAAACCCTCTTTCTCTCTGTCTAAAAAGGTGGATCTTGGAGGAGTGATTGGTGGAGAAGAAGCAAAGAAGATGGGCTATCATCTTCTTCATATCCTTCTTCATCATTGGAGGAGCTTGAGAGGTAAGCTTTGATAGCAGTAATGGTGATCTCTTAGGGCTTGGTTTAAATGCTCTAAGAATGGTTTTAGATGAATCCTAGGATGCTAATTAGGTGATTAATGCATGATTCATGAAGTTAAATGATGGATTTTGTAATAGTAGCACCTAGGGCTCCAAAAATGGGGTTTTGCTATATAGTTCTGTTTGATCTCAATTGACCCTCCGTAAACCTAATTGCTAGGTATTCCGACGCGTTGGCGAAGTCGGTTCTGTGATTCGTTGAGCCATTGTAAAGATATTGAAGAAACAAACGATTTAGCTTCATTTCCGCTTGGAGGGCCGAGGCGACATCCAAAAATCATGAAAATGGATTTGTAGCACCGTGGCGACTAACTGTAGACCTATAATTTCCGGGGCTGCGATTCGGCGCACGGTTGGAGTGCGATTGCAAGATTGGGCCGTGCCAGATTCGGGTGCCGCGGGAGGCCGATTGCAAGTGTCCACAAGAAATCGGAGAGCGAATCGAGGTGGGTTGTGCTCACCGAAGCGACTAGGTCGCCTATATGTCTAAGAGTAATGTTTACTATTGATGCATACATACATGTGTAGTGGTAGGTTGCATGAGATGACATAGATGCATGAATCTTATTATGCTTGATGTTTAATTCCTACCAATGAGATATGTACGTTAATGCATTGAGGAAACTACCATAGAATGCATGATGAGCATGTTATAGAGATGCTAGATGAATGCATGATTACATGATGCTAGGAGGAGCATAATAACATAATAACTAATAATGAATGCATGTTGGCATTGAGATGAATGCATGATTATATGATGCTAGGAGAATGCATGACGACACATTGCATATACTAGATGATGATGACGTACCACGAGATGTTAGTTGATATATATGCATGTTGGTATATTGTGAATATGTTAAATAACATATGCATGTTGAACTTGAGTCGATAACTCTTGGATAGACGAGGATTGGGTCTTGACATTGAATCCTATAGTGCCTAGGAAAAGGGATGGACTCAATGGTTACCTAGTGACATGACGAGTGGCATGTGATTGACAATGAACAGAACGAGTGGCATATAATGTAGTGTATAATGACACTAGTGGCATATGAACTTAGGGATAGATGGACTCCCTAGTGATGACTCGTTGAACAAGAACATTGTGTAGCAAAATACTTGCATATAGACAGTGGGATAGGTGGATTCCCGAGTGACTACTAGCCCTAGCGGATAGGGTATCCTCGAGTTGAGAAGATGGATCATACTCACGGTCTGTTTATACCTGTAGTGGTCGCACCTCACAGGTCGTCGTGCACTCCGGAGTTTGGTACGAGAGGGGTAGAGTTGATGTCCCACAGACGGTCCCAGATTTGAGAGCGAGGTGAGTCTCCTTACCAGACGGGATGGCGAAGTGAGTCAAGGGCAAACCTTCTAGTTAGCCAATGGATTGGGTGACAAACATATGAATTGTAGTTGCATCCCAGTTGAGTGGATTTAAGGCTGAGGTGCAAGTGAGACGTCCTTCACCTTGAGCTTAGCTTTGCGCGGTATTCCGCAGATGATTGACTCAAGACCGAGTCGGGTGGATAGCTTGTAAAGGCAGGTTAAACCTTATGAGCAGAACTGTAATTGACATGAATCTAACATAGAGGAAAACTTAGAAGTCAATTGGATGAGCCATGGATAAAAGGATTGAAAGTAGTATCGATTAAACTACTAGTTGGTTGCATGGTTGCATAAACTGCATGAATTTCATATTGCATATTGCAAGGCATGTTATCTGTTAATTGCATAATTACATGATGATATATATATATATATATATATATATATATATATATATATATATATATCTGTAGATATTTTTGGACTAACATGATTGCAGAGCCTCCTTGGACCTATTGGTCGAGCTTTTCCCTTGAGTGGCAGTACCCACTGGGAACAATGGAGTTGGTTCTCACCCTACGTTTTTTTGGGGTGTTACAGGTTCGTACGTGAGCTGCGCGGCGGCGCGAGGCAAGGGCGTAGCTCTATAGATAGCGCCCTACCCCAGAAACCAGAGATAGTGGTACCATGAGTCGGCATAGCCTAGGGGTAGAGGAAAAAGAAAAAGAACAAACTTGCAATAATCTTGCGATCATTAATTATATTTGGAAGTAAATGTAATGAAAATGTAATGTAATAATGCAAGTGAGTTGAATGCATGTAATAACTTAGTTATTTATGTTTTTGATACTTCCTTATGCAATCTGTTGTTGAATACTGTTCCTGATTGGAACCTCTTGTATTGTTTTGATTGCAACGCCTAGGACGTGCAGGGGAGACTCTGTCCGTTCGGCGGTCTGTCGGCGTGCTCGAACCCGGCCAAATAGGCGTGGGGCTCGGGGCGTGACACCTGGGTGCGGCGACCCTCCTCTGACCATAGCTTGTCTCAGAGCGCCGCTGACTGCCGCCTAGGGGATGCCCTAGCTCTACCCTGGTTCAACCCAAGGGTGGTCTGGGATTGTGCTGTGTGTTTCGGCTACCAGGGATTTTGTCGAATCTCCAAAGTATGAGCAGGACATCCTTGGGACTTGGAGGACTTTGGTGCTCACCTTCGTTGCGATCAGCGAGGCCTCGGAGTGCGTGGCGGACTTGGTCATTCTAGAGACATCTTTGTTGGAGGGTTTTTTTGCTATTTCAAAGCTCCCCGGTCATCGTCTGTGCTCTGAACAACGAGCATGAGTATTTTTGCATCAAGATGAACCAAATCTATAGGATGGTTTGATTCGTTACAACACAGATCGGGTTAATGAGTAGAAAACTTGTTTTCTATGTGTTATTTGAATAGTAGTTGATGCAATAGTTGGATAGTTTGCATGTTTTATGCAATGAGGGCCCTGTGCACTACACCGGATAGCATGTGATCATTGTTAGCCACCACTTGACTGATCGTCAAAGGTTCGGGAGCCGTTGCGGAGTCAAAATGAGGTCCCAAGGCGTCGTTTGGTAGAAATTCGCCGATAAGACTCCGTGCAAGTTGTGGTTTTCGTATTCTAGCATTGTGGATACCTTAGGAACCCCACCAAGCCTTGTTGGCGGGTTGCTGCTGCTATCTCTAAAATTCAGAGATGAAAAGTTACGGTAGAGGGTTTCGGAGCCAAAATCGACAATTTCTGGGAACCAGGAATGGTGGATTTTGGGATTTCGCACTCGAATTGTATCACTTAGCGTGAGGCTGTCCCAAAACTCAAAATGAGTGTTTTGGGATTGCGAGGAAAGTCAAATGATTTTCGGAGTGTTTCAAAACGCTTAGGGACTTAATGGAACACCTAAATACGAAGATCGGGCGGTTTCGTGTCGCGCAGGTTGCTGCTATTTGCAGCAGTGTTGTAGCTTTATTGGCTAATTGTTAAATGAGGTTTGACACATATGGTCACAGCAAAAAGGGCTACGGGTGGTCCCAGTGCCGAAATGGTCATCCCGGGAGCCAAATCGGTGATTTTCGAGATCTCGGTTTTCTGTTTTAGTGCACTTTTCGTGCGGCTGTCCCAACGGCAAAAGAGTGGCGTTTAGGAATAGCGGACAAAGTGGGTTATGTTTTTCGCTTGTTTCGGGACACCTCGTCGGTTGCCGTGATGTTCCGACGAGTCAGTGTGACAATCGGGCGATCTTTCGGTGACCGTGGAACGAGATCCGAAAACCCAATTGTTCGCCTGTTTGGATTCGTATGGAATCATAGCTTCGTAATTAGCGAGTTTGAGCTAATTATGATTTTATATGGGACTTTGTATAGGTCCAGACTGTGGCGGGAGGCATTGACACGGTGTCGACAACTCTACTTTATTCGACGGTAGAGTCGAGTACTTCGATCTGAAGTCGGTAAAGTGGTGCCTGTTCGGTAATTTCTATCCCTATTATCTCCTTTCATTTACTTGATACTGGTTGAGCTTTCGAACATCACTTGACTTCGTAGCTAATTGCTCTACACCTGCTCTTATCTCATAATATTGTGATTTAGTGGTATAGCAGTGTTCCTTGGTGATTGAGTTATCTATTGTATGATTATAGTAGATGACCTTGATATTAGTGACCTTATGGTCGGTGATATTCTTAGTTATCTATATCATAATATGACATTAATTGACACTCATTGCCGGTGACACTTCTAGATGTGTATTTCATGATATGATATTAGTTGACACTCGCTGTCGGTGACACTCTTAGATGTATATTGCATGATATGACATTAGTTGATACTCGTTGTGGGTGACACCCTAGATATATATTGCATGTTATGACATTTGTTGACCTTGTGGTTGGTGACACTTCTAGTGGTATATCGTATGACTTGACATTAGTTTACCTGATGGTTGGTGACACTCTTAGATAGAGATTGACTTGATTTGTGGATTATTCTTTCGGCTACTTGCTAATGTCGGCTATTGAGCATATTCTGTAACATACCAGATTTTGGTATAAATATAAAAATAAATAAAAATAGTGTGAAATACTATTTTTATTGAATTTAGAGGAGTAAAACATAAGTCAGAAGTGACTTGTGCTGAAATCGGGATGAAAACAGAAAATTTAGAATTTTCTTTTGGAAACGGGACAGATAAATTAGCAGAAAATGCACAGTGTCAGAAAATTATGAAAACTGGAGGGTAAGTCAGAATTATTTTTATGAGGCTAGATTTAAAGTTTCATGTCATTCTGACACCCGGAAGGTAGAAAATAAAATCCGATAGCTATCTGATAAAGATTACAGTTCGGTACAGTTTTCAGTGACCAAACGGGGTCGAAACTGAAAACTGAAGATATATTCTTACTTAGTACGTTAAACCGAGCCTGTCTCTCAAATTTGAGCCCAAACGGACATTTAGAAGGGCTCCGACTGTTCCGAACTGCTAAACTGCTTGGAGTGAATAGTGTTCGGGGGCTATAAGTGTATAAGAAGCATTTGCTTCTTCTCCCTCAACCCGAGCACACCACACACATGCGCCACACACACACACGCATGCATAGAAAGGGAAAGGGAAAACCCTCCCCTTCTCTCTCTAAATCTCTCCCAAAATTAAAGGAATTGGTGGAGATTGAAGCTAGGAGAAAAGTCATCATCTTCATCTTCCTCTTTAGCCATTGGAGAGCAAGCTTTGAAGGTAAGCTTTAAGAGCTTTAATGGCATCTCTCTCTAGTTTGGGTTTTAAGCTTCAAGAATGAATTTAGAGCTATTCTAGTATGCTAAATAGATGATTGTTGCTCAAATCATGAATCAATTTAGTGATTTCTTGCCTAGTTATAAACCTAGGGCTTGAAATGAGCTTCTTGAACCCTCTCATGGTAGATCTTTAGAGCCTTAATTATATGCTCTAAGAATGGATTTAGAGAAATCCTAGGATGCTAAATAGATAGTTAATGCATGATTCATGAAGCTAAATAATGGATTTTTACCTAGTTATAATTTAGGGCTCAAAAATACTAGTTTTGTAAATATGAGGGTTTGATCTCATTTGACCTCTGTAAACCTAATTGCTAGGTAAATGAACGCGTTGGCGGAATCGGTTTGGCGATTCGTCGAGCCGTTGCGAAGTTATTAAAGAAACAGACATTTAAGCTTCGTTTCCGCCTGGAGGGCCGAGGCGACATCGTAAACTCATGAAAATAGATTTGAAGCACCGTGGCACATAACCGAAGACCTTTAATTTTCGGATCGTGGATTGGAGGCCGTTCGGGTGGTCGCATGAGGGATCGGGCCAAACCGGGTGCCGGGTGCCGCGAGAGGCCGATTGCAAGTGCCGACAAGCAATCGAAAAGCAACTTGAGGTGGGTTGTGCTTACCGAAGCGACTAGGTCGCCTTCATGCCAAAGTATAATGTATTTCACTATTGATGCATGGTGGTGATAAGAATGCTATGTAAGAATGCATAATAAGAATGCTATGTAAGAATGCATGATAAGAATGCTAGGTAATGATGCATGATAAGAATGCTAAGTAAGAATGCATGATAAGAATTGCTAAGTAAGAATGCATGATAAAGATGCTAAGAAATGAATGCATGTGATAGATGTTAAGTAATGCATGTAATATGTGCCAAGTAACGAATCATATGAGATGTATGCTAAAGAATGCATGTTGACATATTATAGAAATGCTAGATGAAGCATGAGTTAAATGTTAAAGGCATGTATGAGATGTATGTTAAATAAACATATGAGCTAGATGATGTATAAATGCATGATTTCATAATGTAAGAATATGTTAGAATGATATGAAGGTTGAACTTGAGTCAATGAACACTAAGTAAAGTAAAGAACTCGACAAGTGTCATATGTAAAGAATCCTAAGTATAAATAACTAGGATGACGAGTGGCATTGAACCTAGTGTCATTGAACATAGGTTATTTACGAGTGGCATGTCAAGTATGATTCCTAGGTGTGGACAACTAGGAAAACAAGAAGATAATGACATTGAACCTAAAGTCGAATGAACCTAGGTGATAAAGAATGTGGACCTAGTGTTAATGAACCTAGGCTATGAAAATAATGACATTGAACCTAATGTATAAACATAGGTTGAGTAAAGGCTTGGACCTAGATAGGTCGATAACATAGGGTGAGACCAACCCTTGAGTAATGTAAAGTGGATTCCGGAATCCCTGCTGCTAGTGCAGCGGCTGCTAGTGCAGCATACAAGCTCAATAGTTCTTGGCCGCGGGTGCATGTGGCACGTTCCTCTCCGACCGGAAGAACTTCGAGACTTGTGATTGAGCAAGGATTATGAGCGCTAGGGTGCATGTGGCATGTTCCTCTCCCTATCGGGGATCTCGGCTACGGGTGTATGCGGCATGTTCCTCTCCCAACGGGGGATCCCCGACCACGGGTGTACGCAGCTCGGGGCGACCCGTTGGGCGATGACTCAAAACCGAGTCGGATGGCATAGTTAGCTAAGGTAAAGTAACATTTGGAAAGAAAGGCTAATGTGTATAATATTACTAAGGTGTGAGTACCCTTAGTAAAGCGTAAAGAATAAAGAATAAAGAATAAGGAAAGGCTAATGCTAAAGAATGACAAGTAATAAAAAATAAAGAAAGGCTAATGCTAAAAAATAGATAGTAAAGTAAAGAATTAGTAAAAGTAAAGAATGGATAAGAATAAAGTGTAGAAGTAATTAATCTACTATATGAGTTGCATAATTTGCATATTGCATGTTGTAAGGCAAAAGCATGGTAATGTTAGTTGCATGATTTATGATTTCATACTATCTATTGGACTAACATGTTGTTTGCCTCCTTTGGATCTGATGGTCGAGCTCTTCCCTTGGGTGGCTGTACCCACTGGGAACTATGGAATTAGTTCTCACCCCACGTTGTTTCGGGGTGTTACAGGTTCACACGCGAGAGGCGCGGCAGCGCGAAGAAAGGGCGTAGCTCCGTAGTTAGCGCCCTACCATTGAGACCAGATAGCAGCACCCTGAGTTGGCTTCTTAGGGATAAAAAATGCAAAGAACCAAGAGTGTGATAATTGTAAGAACAATGTTGTAATAGCTATGTTGAAACTAGAATGTATTTGGAAGTAAGAATTAAGGAATTAAATGTGATGTAATCTAAGAATGTAAAAGTGTAATATGTGAGATGAATGCTTATAATAGCAAGTAGATTTATGTTTTGATACTTCCTTATGCAATCTTTGGTTGAAATGTGTTCCTAGTTGGAACTTCGTACATTGTATTGATTGCGACGCCTTGAATGTACAGGGGAGACTCTGTCCGCGGTATAGAAAAAACTCTGTCCATTCGGCGGTCTGTCGGCGGCGCAGCGACTCGACCAAATAGGCGGGTGGTCGCGGGGCGTGACATATTCAATCGATCGCCATAGCTCATGAGCATTTCATGTACGCCAGCGGTCTGACCTACCGCAAGAGGGTATTCTTTTCTGAAAAGGTGGTCATCCTTCTAACCCGTGAGCCCTACGAGGTGCCTGTTAGGGTTATATGCCAGGTGGATGCGTAAGATGTGATTCAGCCTGAGGTCCTTTGTCCCATAGGGTAGTTGATTTGGTTGGTAGTGCTATTCACCATTTGATGCATTGGAGTATCTTGTTGTTCGTTATAGTAGCAGATAGCTATGTATAGATTGACAGTTGTAGTTCTTTTAATTATTATTACTATTGCTCTAGTGCACATGTTGATTATGACTAATTGTTGATTTCTACTCTATCTTACAATAGCGGTTTCTGCTGCGTTTATTACCAGTTGTTATTCTATTGCTACTATAATATACCGAAACTCGGTAGAGAATATCGAACTTTAGTCAATTGACTAAAGTATGCGAGAGAAGTAGTTGGACAAAGTCCATTTAACATTCCAACAATGTTGAAAGGGTTAAAGTTGAGTTCCAAGAGAGTTAGAAAGATTTTGGCATTGCTCGACGCGAATTGGAGTCGAAACAATGCAAATTGTTGCCTGGAGCATTGTTAACCGGTAATGCATTGGAGTGGTACCGGTACCAAGCTGGCACCCGAGAATAGTTGCTCTCGGGTTTGAGAATTTAAGGCTGTTAAACCGGTGACACCCCTGGTGCGTATCGGTACCAGGTCAGCTACCCGAGAAGGCAGCTCTCGGGTTTGGCTGCTGCGTAATCGTTAAACCGGTGACACCCACCCGCGTACCGGTACGCAGTGCCCCTCACAGCAGGTTGAGTCTGCTGCAAATAAAAGGAAATGGAGGGTCTTTTCGCTATTGTAGCAGCTTATAAAAAGGTCCCACCTGCTCCTCTTCCATTCACAGTAGTGAACCATCCCTACTCTCTCATTTCTCTCCCTTTCTCTCTCTAGAGATCTCTCCAAGAGGTGGATTTGGAAGGAAACTTGGAGATTTGAAGGTGGATTTGGAGCTTTTGGAGGATCAAAAGCTCTCCTACAAGGTGTAGCTTGGTGAACTTCTAGGCTAAGCTAAGGTTTCTTGTAAGATTGATGTTAGGGCTTGGTTTTATGCCCTAAATATTTGATTTTGACCTTCTTACATAGATGGGAAACTTTGTAGAGGCGATGGAACACATGAAAATTCATGTTTCTTCATAGTGCTCTAATGGTGGATTTCTAAGGTTTGTTTCAAACGCTCTAAGAATGGTTTAAATGGTTCTATATGAGTTCCTAGAGGTTGAATAAGCTTGCTTTGGCTTGTCTTAGGGATCAAAATGGTTTATTAGGCAAATGACATTGTTAGGGCACCAAAAATTGGAGCTTTTGCCATAGATGGGTTTAAAGGCAAATTGACCTTGTAAAAATCAAATTGGGGATATTTCTAACTCGTTGGTGTATTCGGTTCGTCGATCCGACGAGTCTACGTAAAGATATTGGAAAAAAAGCCTAATTTGGCTTCGTTTTGCCGCAGGCGAGAGAATAGGAGCCCAAAAATCACAAGAATTGAACCGTAGTACCTTTACAACCATACGAGGTGAGTGGTGCTTTCCGGAATCGATGAATTTCTTCTTATGTCTAATGTGTCATTTTTTGAGCATAGGTTATATATGATCATTATGCATTGTAGGGTGAAATTAGAGCATGTGGCTATGTGTTATTGCATGTTATGAGTACAAATGCATGTGAGATAATTATAAACTAGTGAGAACTTATAAAATCCTATGTATGCATGAATGATGACAAGAACCTAGAAAATGCAAAGGACTTAGTGACATTGAGAACAAATAATATTATGACATAAATGTAAAGAGTGGCATTAAGGAGTCTTGAATGCTAGGGTTGAACATCAAGGGATGTGGCATTAATAGGTTTTGAATGCTAGTGTACTAGTGTGGCATGACAATGGGTATAAAGAACATGTAGTATATATGACACTAAAGAGAATTAAAGAATGCAAGTAGATGACATAGTTGAAATTATGACACAACCACCTTATAGTTAAGGGTCATATGAGCATTGGAATCCTCAAAGTTAATGATTGATTATACTTACCTATAAGTCTTGGCTTGAGGGTGGTCGCACCCCCTCGAACGATGAGCTCCGGAGTTGTCATCACCGGGTTAGTGTTGCCCAGAGGACGGTCCCGTCGGGAGGAAGCTGAGGGCCCGATATTAGGGATATGAGTTGGTGAGTCTGGTGCCGTCGGGAGGAAGCTAAGGGCCCGATTTTAGGGACTTGAGGGCGAAACCTACGGGTTAGCCACGAGATTAAGTAATGGAAAGTTAACTTGCATTCATCATGAGCATTCTATTTGAGCATAGCATTGATTATATCTTGTTCAGGCATATTAGCTGCATTTGTTTAATTGGTTACTATCTATCTATTATTCTATTATGATTTAGACATAGTGGGAAAGTCGGCGAGGTCGGTGGCCGAACCCACTGAAAACTTTGTTGTAGTTCTCACCCCACTATTTCCACAAAGCCGGGATCGAGTGAGCCGACCGACGATCGCGGTAAAGGTATCGCGCCATAAACATGAACCACTCTAGTTGGTTTCATTTTGTATAATTGCATACCCTTTTTAATATTTCATCTTTTATACTTGATGATTATAGATGTTTAAATAAAAGAATGTAAAGGCCTATTTTGGAGAATATGAATGATGTAAAAGAGATTATGTTACATGCAAAAAGTTATATTTTGAGATATTATGTGATGTATAAGAGAAGAAATGATGTTAAAAAAAGGAATGTAAATGTATAAGTTGAATGCATGTATATGGTTAAAAGTTAATCATTGTACTTGTATATTGTTTAGTTTAGTACTTTCACTTTCACTACTGCTTGCCCTCGTGCAAGCCATATATGTATGTTTCCGCATGTGCAATATATCTACTTGATTTGTACTTGTGTTGAGCCTTGAGCGGACAGGGAAGGTGCTGTCCGTTCGGCGTCTGTTCGACATGCCCGAACCGACTAAATAGGTCCGGTAGCGGGGCGTGACAACTACTGTACCTAATTCACTTGCTTACTATTGTTGATTATCTCTTCCATCTGCCAGTGAGTACAACTCGCCTTCGTCGACTTGCAGTACCCATTGGGAGGGGAGACGTGTTTACATATTCTCATCCCCCACTACTTTTCAGGTGACATCGGCGGTGAGGATTGGAATGGTGCGTGAGGACGGTATTAAATAGTTATGCTCTAGATCTATCCATTGTTGATATGTATTATCTTTCTGTTGGATTAGTTTAGTTTATTACCTACTAATTTTTAAATATTAGTGGGTGTATGTGGATTATGGTTATTATTGTTAAATGTATGCCCTAGAAGCCAACTAGACCGACACATGTATTCTTTTTAGGATATAAATTTGTATTTGATTTAAAAATATTATGAATAAATTTGTATTTTTATTTCATTCATGTTGTGTATGTGTCCATGAATCGTCCAAAAAATTAATAAGATGATGACATGTATTCTCAAGAGTTGAGAATTTGAGACATGTGTTATTGATGGTTAATTCCTAAATACTCCCGATCGCTGGATCATCATGGAAACGGTGATTGATCCAGTAAGATTGGTGCATCGGTCGTTTTCCGTTTTGGGTAGACGAGCCTCGAGTCAACAGTGTGAGGACATTGGAGCGAATATGCAGATAGTTGTTAGAGAACAAGAGCACCGAACATGACCAATGTGAGAAGTTACTCGGATGTCTACTCACTCGTCAGTGACTTACTTAATATTGCAGTAGTGTGACTTGTCCTTTGACCTGTAGTGCCTCGGCTATTCACAATGAGGTTACTGTAGTTTGACTGTACATACACTTCGTCCCTAGCTATTCGGGTTCTTGCGGTGCATATTGGTTGCAGTAGGTTCATTGTAAAAATAGGGTGTGCACTTATATGGAATCTATCTCCCTCGGTAGATAGGAGCGTTAGTGCTATGTGATTTATGAGACCGAGTTTAGAAGAGCTTAGCCAGGGCAGAGTTAATAGCGAAAAAGGATTTTCAATATTAGAGACTCGAGTCGAATAATTTTGATATATGACAGACAATGGGGTTTGATGAGCTATTCTATGACCTCCATCTAGTCGGGACTCTTGATAGAAGGATTGTATCATACGGTAACTGCACGAAGAGGTTTAGTATTCCATTCTATTGGAATGCCGCTCTATGTTGCTAAGCGTCATTGGTGGATTGTGAAACTCATGAGAATTATTTAGATAATCAATAATTATCATTGGGCTGAGTTGGAATTATTCCGATCCATTGAAAGGAGTTCAATGATATTGTTAATAGTGATTAGAATATATCTCACTACCAGATAGAATAGAACATATTGGGTCACACATATAAGAGATTGTGACTGATCGGATAGCTAGATAGTGATTTTTGAATCGCCGGAGGACTTAATTGTCAATATGTTGATAATTGGACTAATTTGTAATTATTACAAATTAGTGGTATTAAAGTGTAAATATTTTAAGAGAGGACTTACTAGCTAACAGTTAATAAATTATGAGAGGATTTATGTGTAAATATTGTATTATTAATTTGATATGATCAAATTAGGATAAAGTTCAAATCTAATCAAATTAGAATTTGATTGATCTAACCAATTAAGAAAAGGATAAATTTAAACCTAAATTTATTCTTATTCTTAATAGTTATTATATTATTAAAAGAGGATTATATCCTTCTATATATAAGATATGTGAGTTTTTTTAGAAAATCCTAGCCGTCATCTCTTTTCCTCTCTCTTTCCTTCTCTCTTTTTTTATAGCAAGAAAGACGTTCTTTGCAAGGTAGCTAGTACCCCGATGAGAATATCGATCAAATCACCAATCTCGTATGGATACCTATAGAGCTGGGACGCGTGTGTAGCTTCAAAATAACCTAATTTCATGATCATCAAATTGTAGTAAACATCTACCCGCGCAAAGGTGAAGATTGGATTTTCCTTTTCTCCTTTAATCTTAAAGAATATGAGAGATCGTAATTGCGTGGTTTTGAGATCAGATCTCGAGTTTTAAAAATCAAATTTGTTTGATTTCTTTTTTCGCTGTAATTTTACCGTACGCAATTTTCTAACAATTATGTGATTATTAGATTGGTTGTGTTGTGTGGTTGTATGTGTGGTTGACTCTGTATCCGGTGCTACGCCGTGCATGTACAGGAGAGACTCTGCCCGTTTGTACAGGGGATCCTTTGTCCGAGCGGGTCTATGCGCGTCCGCGGGGTGATCTCAAAGGTGTTTTTTTTCAAAAAAAATTTACATGTTTTTCACTAGTTTTCTTAAGAAGGATTTTCAAAAAAAACCTTGGGGTGTGACACTTCATTTTAGTCCATCAGCTTTCAGGGCAGCCCAACATCCTATGAGCCTTGTCTCAAAACCCATGTTTGAGCTTCTACAAATAAGTTTAATCCCGCATTAGAAACAAAAGATTAATGGTTTCATCTTATTTACTCCATCATCCTCAAGCTAGTTGCTCGGGAGATAATAAGAGTAATGCTTTTTACAAAACACATACGAGGTTGGTGATTTGCACCTCGGTAAGCTCTAATGGCTTACTTGAGACAGAATTGTTGGACCCTACCTTTGGCTCCTACCTGTATATAGAAGTGGATGGGGTGCAGTGGTGTTATGTCCTTACTTGGAAAAAGGCCACCTCTTTCTGCAGCTATTTTGCTTCTTCTACTCCGAGTTTGAAAGCCATTTTCTTCAACACTTGCTGGATCTCTAAAAGTTCGTTGGGTTTGAGTTGCACTATCCTGAAAATCTGCCGATGGACTGAACAGTGGTCATTGTATCGTTAGGAGTGATTGCGAGAGCCTTACAAGTAGATGGACAATCTTGCTTCTAAGACAGTGCCTAGCATGCCTCAAACTCACAGGCCTCATTTGTTCTTTACATCCTTTCTTGCATGCATTTTTAAACTGTGGTTTCAACTCTTCGAATCAAAATACTTTTGAAAGGAGATTAAATTTTACTAAAAAATTAGAGAGATTTTTCCAACATAGGTGTCGACGTTTATACATTTATCCCAAATTCTTTTGATATGAAACTTTCCAGATTTTATAAACTATTTGCCAAAGCTGGAAGGTATAAGTGTGTGCATCACACAGCACACTGCACAATGCCCACAAATCCAATTTATAATATTAATAATTTTGTTGAATCGATATAAATCATGTGGTTATTACGCAAACAATTATACTTTTCTATCTTAATATATATATATATATATATATATATATATATGTAAAATTAATTCGGATTTGGGTTGGGTATAGACAAGATCCATACCCTAGTCCAGATCCATCGGGTTTTTATTTTTTATACCTATATCCAAAACTATATTCGTTTACTATCGGATAAATTTATCCCGTTCAGATTGTGATTCGGATAATGTTTCGGGTATCCGTACCCATTGACATCCCTAGATATAGCTCAATCATGTTGGCCCCTCACCTTTGGGGCATAGATCCTCTTGAATATTCTCGGCAAAAGTTACACAAAAAAAATAAAATAAAATAAAAATATATAGAACTTAACTGAGCTATGGACCATTCTCGATTTGACTATTCAATTTTTCAAAATTTTAATTTTAATATTCAATTTTTCAATTTGATTTTAAAATTTGAATACGCTGTTTATCTTTATAGGTTTAGTTAATATATTCCAACACACCTGCATAATAACAGAGAAACTGAAAACTTATTGCAAAAAAAAAAAAAAAAAAAAAAAAAAAAAAAAAAAAAACCCACA
>NC_033639.1:5582287-5584557 GCF_001540865.1 Ananas comosus | reverse complement strand
GGCAAATGATATCGAAAAATAATAAAATTTATTTCTAGGTACTCCAAATACTCTAGATCAAGTTTAACGGAGCCAATCGATGATTTGAAAGCCGCAACATCGAAAACGAGCTGGAAGCACGGAAGGCTCCGTGCTTCCGATAGTAGCCTCTCTCTCTCTCTCTCTCTCTCTCTCTCTCTCTCTCTCTCTCTCTCTATATATATATATATATATTTATATATTTTTTTATTTATTTATTTTCAGCCGTTGATTTTGAGCCCCTTAGTCACTAGGCAAATGATTTCGAAAAATTGCAAAATTTATTTTCTACGTACTTCGAATACTCTAGATCAAGTTTAACGGAGCCGATCGATGATTCGAAAGTCACAACATCAAAAATGACCTGGAAGCACGGAAGGCTCCATACTTCCAGAAGCATAGTAGCCTCACTCATATATATATATATATATAGTAGATCTTGTGTGCTATTAGGAGTACAGAGGCTTTCGTACTTTAAACCGTTTTCAATGATGGACCTTCCAAATCGACGATTGGCTCCGTTAAACTTGATCTAGTGTATTTGAAGTATCTAGGAATTAAATTTTGTGATTTTTGATATCATTTACATAGCGATCGAAACTGTTCAAAATCAACGATTGAAAATAAAAATTTCACAAAAAGTAGTGATATAGTATTAAAATTTTCGATTAGAAATATTGATCTTGCAGTAAATAGTACAAAAAATTTTTTATCAAAATTTCATCTGATTTAATTATTTCTACACCATTAAATTTGTAAATGATATACATCAATCATTAAAAATTATTGATTTTAAACATCTTTTAATTGCTAGGTAAATGATATCGAAAAACTGCAAATTAATTTTATNCTAAACTATATATATATATATATATATATATATATATATATATATAGAGTCCGGCTATGGTGATTGTAAAAGTACCAAGTATTTGGTGCTTGTAAATTTTTTACCGTTAGATCTATGCCTTTGATCATTTTCATCCGTTAGATTATACTATTCAACCAACCACCCACTCAACCTAAGGGGGTCCACATCATCCTAACCACACATTTATTAATCTAAGGGCTAAAAACTTACAAGCACAAATGACTTGATACTTTTAAAAGCATAGGAGCTCAATTCTCTCTCTCTCTCTCTCTCTCTCTCTCTCTCTATATATATATATATATATAGGCTGGGGCTACTATACTCTTATGAGTATAGATCCCCTTGTATTCATAAATTTTTAACCGTTAATTGATGGAATGTGTGGTTAGGATGATGGTGGTCCCCGCTTAGAATGATAGTGGTCATCTAGGGTTGAGTAGGTAGTTGGTTGAATAGTATGATCTAACGGGTGGAAATGATCAATGGAAAAAATCTAAGGGCCAAAAACTTATGAATATAAGGAAGCCAATACTTATAAAAGTATAGTAGCCGGACTCATATATATATATATATATATATATATATATATATATAGTGTAGAGCTACTATGCTATTGGAAGCATAAAGTAGTTAGTGCTTTCGATTTTTTAGCCTTTGGATCAAAAATTCTACGATTGGGATGATAGCAATTCCGTTAGGATTGAGTGGTCCCCATTGATTTATAATATTAATTCAATGGTTACAAATGATCAATGGGGTTGATCTAAGAGCTAAAAAATCGAAAGTACCAACTACTTTATGCTTCCAATAGCATAGTAGTTTTACTCTCTCTCTCTCTCTTTCTCTCTCTCTCTCTCTATATATATATATATATAAACCTAGGCTGGAATACTATCAATAGCACCAAGCATTTGGTGCTATCAGGTTTTCGGCCCTTGAATTAAAAAACGTACAGTTAGGATGATGTGGGCCCCTAGGGTTGAGTGAGTTATTGGTTTAATAGTATAATCTAACGGGTGTAATATATATATATATATATGAGTCCGGCTACTATCCTATTAATAGGATAGGAGCACTTGTCCTATCAAGTCGTTTTGAATGGTCGGAACTTTAAATTGATAATCGGCATCGTTGAAATTGATCTACAGAATTAGAAATGTTTAGAAACCAAATTTTGTAATATTTAAAAATCATTATCAAATTCATCTTAAGAGTTAATGTAACGACCCAGCCCACTAGCAACAATAACTCGTTGGGCCCAATCACCGGCCCAAAATACTTAAGCCTAGTTATTATTACTAGTGTCTAAGTCTCTTATAAACCCAATGACAACCCCATTCCCATCCGATGTGGGACTATTGGGGTGTCACAGACTCCCCCC
>NC_033639.1:5580261-5581046 GCF_001540865.1 Ananas comosus | reverse complement strand
ATATATATATATTCTATAGAGTCCGGCTACTATGCTATTAATAGCATGAAGCACTTGGTGCTACCAAGTTTTCCACCGTTAGATCTACCCTTTTGATCATTTTCATCCGTTAGATCATACTATTCAACCAACCACCCACTCAACCCTAGGGGGCCCACATCATCCTAACCACACATCTCTTAATCCAATGGCGAAAAACTTGGTAGCACCAATAATTTGGTGCTATTAATAGCATAGTAGTCTAGTTCTATATATGTATATATACATAGAGCTAGTCTCCTATACTATCTATAGTACCGGGACTCCGGTACTATAGTCTCATTTTCGATCTTAGGGTGTTCAAATCAACGATTCACACCGTTAAAACTGATATAGGGTATTAAAGTTTTTACAAATAAAATTTTATATTTTTTCGACATAGTTTATTTTATGATCAAACCATTTTAAAATTGTCAATTTTCAATGGCTACTATAGCGAGTTTGGAGTTTAACGGTGTAGAAAAATCTAAATTTTTTCAAATTTTGATAGAAAATACTTTAAACTATCTAGATTAAGGTTAACATTCTTTATCTTGAATTTAAAAGTCCTATACTCAAATTTTAAAAATTATTCAATTTCTACCGTCCATTTTGACATAATTTATTTACTAAGTAAACGATGTCGAAAAAAACTAAAATTTTATTCGTAGGAACTTCATATATCCTAAATCATATTTAACTGTGTGGATCGTTAATTTAAACATCCTGAGATCGAAAACAAGACTATAATACCGGAGCATCCGGTA